>NC_089859.1:20761303-21061303 GCF_036373705.1 Amia ocellicauda
ATCCGTTTTTGCGGACGTATATCCTCTAACATAATGATACAGAGATGCATTCCCATTCTCTGAGAGGCTGATTGGTCATGTTCTGTCATCTGTCTCAGAAGCTCACGAGGTAATCATCGACTGCAGGGGCGATGCATTTCAAAGAAAGTGTCCCACTCAGCCTTACTACCAGTTTCATGTGTTTTGAAGTAGCATTTGAAACGTCAAACGTTACAATTGTCTCTAAGCGGTTCTCTTCCTCCACCTGCCGACTGTGAAACCGAACAGTCTGTGCTTCGTGCCGTAATTAAGTGTCTTACTTTCTAAGCTGCTTGTTGACCTCTGAAGGACTTCCCGTCTCTGCAGTGTCTTTCTTTCATCAACCTGAGTCTGTGTTTAAGTGTTCTTCACTCGGCATAATGACGAGACAGACGCCTGACCTTTCGTGTTGGTATTTTGGTCACGGACAGACGTATTATAAAATAACCGTGTTTTTGTTTGTTTGTTTGGTCCGTTTTACTTTTTAATGATTTCAATGTACTTAATTTTACTTTTCTCACTTTCGGCCTTTTTGAAGATTAAATGTCATTCAACTACAAATTGGAAGTCGTGGACATCTTCTGGAAATGCGCTTGAAATCGAGCCTCAGGAACGAGTCGATTTTTGTTCTCTGGAAGGATCGCTTCCTTATAGATAACCTCTCCAAAGCAGAATATTCCCCACAGTATATTAAAAAAGGGAGTGAACAAGACTCGTGTTCACAGTGAAACAGGAAGACCACAGCAGATCTCAACAGCAAAACGAACAGCACATGGGTCGTCAGTGATCTGCAGCAGGGCTTCGTTGCGTCTCTTTGAGAAACGGATAGAACATAAGAACATAAGAAAGTTTCCAATCGAGAGGAGGCCATTCGACCCATCGTGCTCGTTTGGTGTCCATTAATAACTAAGTGATCCAAGGATCCTATCCAGTCTATTTTTAAATGTTCCCAAATTGTCGATTCACCCACATCGCTGGGGAGTTTGTTCAGATTGTGACGCCTCTCTGTGTGAAGAAGTGTCTCCTGTTTTCTGTTTTGAATGCCTTGAAGCCCAATTTCCATTTGTGTCCCCGGGTGCGTGTGTCCCTGCTGATCTGGAAAAGCTCCTCTGGTTTGATGTGGTCGAAGCCTTTCATGATTTTGAAGACTTGAATCAAGTCCCCACGTAGTCTCCTCTGTTCCAGGGTGAAAAGGTTCAGTTCCTCAGTCTCTCAGTAGGACATTCCCTTCAGACCTGGAATAAGTCTGGTTGCTCTCCTCTGAACTGCTAATGCCTTTCAGACGATGCCTTTGCCAGCATGTGGCCTCCACACAGACCTTGAGGAAGATAAAAGGCCAGGTATACATCTAAGCGCGCATGTCTCCTGAAGGGCAGAGCTATTTCAGTCCCTTGTGAAGTCGCACATTAATCCTGCTCGCCCTGCGTCATTTTATTTAACAGGAAAGAGAGCATAGAGGAGACCGGAAGGTGATGCCCTACATGTGGGCGAGACGGTCTGACGGTCTTCTCATTACCTTCTTGTCATTCGGCTGTTGTGAATCACGTCGGGCAACAACACAGACCGAACCGCTGGACACATTTCTTTACTCTTGTATTTTCAATCTGTCTCTGAATCTTCACACTGTCCTTTGCCCCGTCCTATTAGCTGTTCTTTATACAGACAGTAATACATCTAATTGGTTTAATAACCCACGTAATTCACAAACTACTCATATCAATAGAAGGCTGTGTATCGCAGAACAAAGCTCTTTTTCCTGTGGTGGTAACCACTGGTTTTATAAATAAACCCGATAAAATCTCTGTGAAATTCAGACCTCAGGGTCACTGACCCGATATCAAACCCCTTTGTTCCTAAACCACCATGAGAGGTTTCCCTTCTTTGGGCTTTATTTTCAGGTAATGGATACAGAATGGTTTGCTTTGAACCATCAGTGTCTTAGTTGTGGGGGAAGGATTTACAGGAGAAAGGTCTAAGGTCTGTGCTTGTGTTGTTGGACTACAAAATCAGCTGGGTTACAGTTTGAGGACCATGCAATTTACTCCTTTACACATGTTGTGTAATAAAAAAAAAAAAAAAAAAAAAATGGAACCTTCAAAAGCCAGCAGACGTGGATGACGGGGTCCTGCACTTTTGCTGAGTGGTGGACATCGCTGTCTACCTCTCAGATCCGTCTGTGCACTGGCTGTCCGGTCCAAAGCCGCTCGGTGGCCGAAGAGAGACATCACTGAGAGAATGAAGAAGTTAAAATGACGATGGGCCGGACACACAGCAGGAACAACAGACCATAGATGGACATCCCAAGAGATGAAAAAAGACATGAAAGATGGGAAGAATAAACATGGCAGGCATGACGTGGAAAAGAGAAGTTATCGATCGAAAAAAGTGGAAACCTCTTGGGGATCCTTCATCCAGCAGTGGATCGATACAGGCTGAAGACGATGATAAAGTATATATAATATCCTTGACTGATCAGCTTTTAACTTAATCATCAGATATACAATTTAATTGTATTATTTGTTAACTCCAGGTACCAAAATATCCTGACCTTTTATACACTGGTGTGTTTGTCTGTGTGCCTGTATATACTATATATACTTATGTTTTATGTGTTTTGACAGCACACAAACATAAAACACTGGGGTTTCCCCCCCTTTAAAATGAAATTAAATGAATTTTTAAATTAAGATGATTCTACAAATGTCATCATTTTAAACACATTGAAATAGATGCTTCTTGCTCATTTTGATGTCACAATGAATAACTGAATCTGAATACCGGTGCAGTAATTTTAATGGATTATCTTCCCTTATATACGTTTATTTCCTCTGCGTTTGTATCTCGGCAGTCAGCACCACAGCGGTCTCTGGCTCTACGCGTGCGGCAGATTTATAAGATTTATAACCCAGTAACAACCCCGAGGGAGAGAGGGGCACTCAGGGCATACAGAGAAGGCAGGGTCAGATAATGGGCTTAAAAAGACATGCACACAATACGATATTTTTCTTCTATAGTGCCCTTCATCCTCGAGCATCTCAGTTCACAATCAAACCGAGTCAAGAGAGGCAAGAGACGTTTAATTTATAAATGGACATGAGGCCAATAAAGCCATCTGAGGCAGACATTCAGGGAATCTGATAATGAACTTTAGTTTGAAACCTTTTACAGTTTTAAAGACCTGGAAGTGAAGTGAAAACCTCTTCACCTCAAGCTTATAGATGCATAAATCAGGTGGAACAAGGGGAAACAAATATGAAAGACTGAGGGTTTCTTCAATAGATGGACCTTTTAGTGTTTGTTATTAAAACCTAAACATTACATTACAAAGGATATAAACCTTAAGATTGTGTTTATAGGATAAAAAGTACTCGCTGACATTCAAAGTGCCCTGAAAAAAAAAAAAAAATAGGCTTTTATGCCGCTCGGTAAGGGCTCAAGCGCGCGGGGGCAAAATGGGTCATGTGTGCCGTGCAGTCTTAGCCATTTGCACTGTTTGCACACCGTCTGGGAGCCACGGAGAGTTCAGCTCTTTCTCGCGTCTGCAAATAGACTCACTCAGGATTGTGAGGCCAGGTCATTACACAGCTTTTGCCTTTTAATATTTATGGATGTGACAAAGCCGTGTGCAGACAGAGATACTGTTCTGGGGTCTCTGGGGAGGATATTAAATCGGTAAAAGACCGCCGTACGGAACGAACTGTGCAAGAAGACAATTTGCAGGCATGGCAGGCCTTTGGGCGCGTCCAGCCGGGAGAAATATTGAGTCTCGCTGAGCGGCAGGAAGCTCCTTGCCTGCTTTCGGAAGTGCGTGCGCGTGTGTTTTAATTGCGAGACATTGTTCTTTCTGCTTGAGTCGGGAAGTGGACTGGGGGCCTAAATCAGCTGTGAACCGAGCCTCCTGGCCCATTGGTCAAACATTGGGGTGTCTCATGAGCTTAGGGTACTCATGTAATGTTAGATCTGTTAATCACTTCCCCTTAAAGTAGTACATTACATCTAAGCAGAGAACCCAAACATAGTAGTTAGGGTACAAAATGAATTGGGGAAAACGAGGGATGAGGAAGAGGAATGAGGGTGAGGATTAGGATGGTGTGTGGTAAAATTAAATCTCTAGCCCACATAATTTTAAGTTGAGGAAGGGAGATGCAATGCACACAAGAAGGAGGATTCGCTCTCTGTGCCCCTATAGACGTGTGTGTGTGTGTGTGTGTAATGCAGTTGTCGATGGGTCTGCCATTAACGTACAGCCTTCACACATGGCTTTCTGTCTTTCAGGACTCAGCCACAGAGAGTGCGGGCAGCCATGGTGCCCCGGAGGAACGGAAAGAGAAAGTGCCCAGTCCTCACCTCAGCCAGCTGGTCATCCTGACAGGCAGTGGGACGCTATATGGACTTGCGGAAAGGGTGGTGGCAACAGAATCCCTGTAAGTCCTCTCTCTCTCTCTTCTTCACTGCAGAAGAGTACTTTCCTGACCGCCAGAGCAAGCCTCCTTAATAATCCCCTCCTTTTCTAATGCCAATAGTTTTTCGAAGGTATTCGTAAGAAAACGTGTTTCAGAATCGGTTGCTTTCCCGCCTCTAAACCGTCCGTCTTTCCATCCCATCGCTTTGTCCCCTCGGTGACCACGGACAAGCTTGTGCTTTTTTTAGTTTTAAAACTGAATTAGACTTGGAAACCAGCAGCTTTTTTTCCACACCATCTATAGACCTGATTTTCCTTTCCCGTTCTGGATGCTAAAGTGCGGCTCGGTGGCGACAGATGGTGCAAAACAAATGCGGGGACGATGAGAATTCTGACGTGATTGCGGCTGATGAAAATATGATCCCGGAGAAGAGAAAATAATACTCCATTAGGCACTGAGATCCTTAGGTAAAGAGTGAGCTGCTCTCCAAGCCTAATTACCCGCTTGCCTTCGTTGCGGGAGGGCTGGGGGGGTAAAAGGCCAGGAACCCGGGAACATGCATGTAATATTTATGCGTACATGGAATGCTTAATGTCAGGATATCGCCATTAGGATATTTAACAGGATCCTTTAAAGGTTATTTCTTGTGAACACCTCATTTATTTTCTCCCCACCCCCGTAATGGAATAATCAATGAACCCACGAGGCGCGGCACAGAGCCGGTTTAAAGGGCCGGGCGATAAGAAATTAAATGGTCTGTGCTATTGGCTTAATGCCTGTTTATATGTGTTTTACTGTGTTATTGTTAAATTAAGTTCAATCAGTCTGCAATGCTTCCCCCGGCAGCGATTGATTGCGTTAAATATAGCTCACGTATCGTGTGTTAATTAGTCTAAAAATAAAATGAAAAACAACAGCATTACTTAAATGCGAGTGTGTTGCTGTTTTGCAGATGTGTTTCTTAAAGCGGAGATATCGGTGCCACTTTTACACGCCAGCTAATGTTCAATTAGGATTGCGTTGGGTCGTTCTATTAAAGAAAATATATTTAGTTGAATTGCAAATGACCTGGAAACCCACGCGATTGTATTTATTTTTACTCACTGGCTTTTCTTCAGCACATCTGTTATTGCTACTACTAATACAACTTCTGATTGTTGCTGTCATGTTCAGAAGAGAATTTTCATTACAGAAGAACAGGCTTACAAGAGATCAGGGCTTGGCTAAATTGTGTAATATCCATAGGCAAAATGCAACAAGATTGGACTCAATTTCATTAAGAGGTTGTGCTCTTCTTGGATTACAAGCACACAAACCCCCCCAATGGAGCCGAACCAGCGTATTTTGCCAACGGCACGGCGCTTTGCCAAACACGATGTGAATGACAGGGGTGCGTTGTTGCAGTGAGGCTCTGTGTGTTGAGAGGCTGCCAGGGACAGAGACAGGCATGTCGGCTGCAGTGCCGGTGCCATGGACCCCCCCCCCACTGTCTTACACAGCAAAGCATGGCAACGTCAGGCTCTGCAGCGAGAGCGTGTTTACGTCAGCCGTGGGTTTCGGGGGAGAATTACACTCCAGAAAAAATGAAAGAATATACATCCATCCATCCTTCCTTCTCTATATAGATGACTTACTTTCATGCATGTTCGTCAGACTGGTGCTGCCCCCGGCCTGCGTTGCTCTTGCCTCTCAGAGATTCATGTTATTTTGCAGAATTGTTTTATTTTAGTTATTTTTTTATGTGGCAGTATAATGTATGCATACGCCCCCCCCCACTGCTCTGTAATTACTTCTCGAGTTTATTTGTGCTTCATTGTCTTGAACTCCTCAGAGAGTTCGCTAGAAAATTGTTTTCACAAGGTAATAACTTTATGTAATTGATTTATCCATCTTATGAAGTTCCCAGTGCCGTGCACGTTCGCCCGAGATGAGCTATTTATTGAAATGTTTGTGCTTATTTAAATATTGCTATTTACATGCAGGGTAGTTGACGGATGCATCGCATCTGCTGTTGGAAACGTTGAATCTGTAGGGGCTCGGAGGTGCATCTTGTAATAGATCAGAAAAGATGGGCCAACGGAGAAGTTAAAGTTCTCCTGTCGAGAAATGATTGTCACGTACAGTGAGGGGAAAAAAGTATTTGATCCCCTGTTGATTTTGTACGTTTGCCAACTGACAAAGAAATGATCAGTCTATAATTTTAATGGTAGCTGTATTTTAACAGTGACAGACAGAATAACAGAAAAAAAATCCAGAAAAACGCATTTAAAAAAAGTTATACATTGATTTGCATGTTAATGAGGGAAATAAGTATTTGATCCCCTATCAATCAGCAAGATTTCTGGCTCCCAGGTGTCTTTTATACAGGTAACGAGCTGAGATTAGGAGCACTCTCTTAAAGGGAGTGCTCCTAATCTCAGCTCGTTACCTGTATAAAAGACACCTGTCCACAGAAGCAATCAATCAATCAGATTCCAAACTCTCCACCATGGCCAAGACCAAAGAGCTGTCCAAGGATGTCAGGGACAAGATTGTAGACCTACACAAGGCTGGAATGGGCTACAAGACCATCGCCAAGCAGCTTGGTGAGAAGGTGACAACAGTTGGTGCGATTATTCGCAAATGGAAGAAACACAAAATAACTGTCAGTCTCCCTCGGTCTGGGGCTCCATGCAAGATCTCACCTCGTGGAGTTTCAATGATCATGAGAACGGTGAGGAATCAGCCCAGAACTACACGGGAGGATCTTGTTAATGATCTCAAGGCAGCTGGGACCATAGTCACCAAGAAAACAATTGGTAACACACTACGCCGTGAAGGACTGAAATCCTGCAGCGCCTGCAAGGTCCCGCTGCTCAAGAAAGCACATGTGCAGGCCTGTCTGAAGTTTGCCAATGAACATCTGAATGATTCAGAGGAGAACTGGGTGAAAGTGTTGTGGTCAGATGAGACCAAAATCAAGCTCTTTGGCATCAACTCAACTCGCCGTGTTTGGAGGAGGAGGAATGACCCCAAGAACACCATCCCCACCGTCAAACATGGAGGTGGAAACATTATGCTTTGGGGGTGTTTTTCTGCTAAGGGGACAGGACAACTGTACCGCATCAAAGGGACTATGGACGGGGCCATGTACCGTCAAATCTTGGGTGAGAACCTCCTTCCCTCAGCCAGGGCATTGAAAATGGGTCGTGGATGGGTATTCCAGCATGACAATGACCCAAAACACACGGCCAAGGCAACAAAGGAGTGGCTCAAGAAGAAGCACATTAAGGTCCTGGAGTGGCCTAGCCAGTCTCCAGACCTTAATCCCATAGAAAATCTGTGGAGGGAGCTGAAGGTTCGAGTTGCCAAACGTCAGCCTCGAAACCTTAATGACTTGGAGAGGATCTGCAAAGAGGAGTGGGACAGAATCCCTCCTGAGATGTGTGCAAACCTGGTGGCCAACTACAAGAAACGTCTGACCTCTGTGATTGCCAACAAGGGTTTTGCCACCAAGTACTAAGTCGAAGGGGTCAAATACTTATTTCACTCATTAACATGCAAATCAATGTATAACTTTTTTGAAATGCGTTTTTCTGGATGTTTTTGCTGTTATTCTGTCTCTCACTGTTAAAATACACCTACCATTAAAATTATAGTCTGATCATTTCTTTGTCAGTGGGCAAACGTACAAAATCAGCAGGGGATCAAATACTTTTTCCCCTCACTGTACATGCATTTATTTCCCTTCGTGTTGGATGTGTCTCTGAATTACCCAGAAACATCTTCACCGCCTCGTCTGTATGAGGAATACCCCGAGGTGACAGAGCCTAGATTATCTTCTCTCTCTCTCTTTGTCTGTCTCTCTCTTTCTCTCATGAAAGAACTGTGTGCTAAGTAGTGATTGGTGAGGCGAGGCTTTCTGATCCGAGCGCAGTGTTTCCCCATTGTGAGGAAGGGCTGCATATAAATCGGGACAGGTGACAATTCCCAAGAGCAGCCAATTTAAAAAACAGCAAATCCCCGTCTCTGGCTGGGGTTGATCGTTTTCCACAGCCACCCCTCTGGGAGCTGCGGGAACGACATGAGCATGCGAATGAGCGTTTATCACCCCTTCCCCAATGAAAAGACAACCACACAACACTGACATGCATTAGCATAAGTGCAGTAGATATATAATTTAAAGTTTTAATTAGACAGCCTGCCTGTGTTGTCCGCAGGGTTTTCCTGGCCGAGCAGTTTGAGTTTCTTCAGCCTCATCTCGACACCATGATGCCGTCGGCCAAGAAGCCCTTCCTGCAGCAGTTCTACTCACAGGTCAGACTCCTGTCTATCAAACGCCTCTCTCTCTGTCTGTCTATTTCCTTTCTACACCTTTCCTTTTTTGTTGTCTATGCTGAGCTCCTGTCCTCATTTCGCTCTGATTTTACTCGCTTGTGTAGAAAGGTGTGAGTTTTTTTTTTTTTTTTTTTACCTGACTAATACACACTTCCCCACCTTGTCTCCGCAGACCGTGTCGATGGCCAGCGAGCTGCGGAAACCGATCTACTGGATCGTGGCGGCCAAAGCCATCGACTATGAACAGATGTTGATGCTCATGGCTGGTGTTAAGTGGGACATAAAGGAAATCATGTCTCAACATAACATCTACGTGGACGTCCTGTTGAAGGTAGAGTCAGCTGAAATGATTGGCGTAGATTTTGTGTCCTTCATTGTGGGTTATGATTTTTGACAGCCGCTTTGTGTCTGAATGAACCGCTCCGGGGGGCTCAGGGTACAAGGCAGGGTGGGCAGCTACTTAATTAAGGCATGGCTTAGTAATCAGCGCATTCCACCCAATCAGATCCGTCCAAACCTTTTGGCCAATCAAACCCAATGTGCTGATTTCTGCGATATCCCGGCGGCCCATTGCCTGTTTTTTTTCCTCCCTTTGCCAGCTCCCCTGCTGCTGTGCGGTTCAGGGAGGATTTGTATTCGTTCAGCACAATTTATAGTGTTTCAGCACCAATAAGAGAATGTTTAATTATCGGGACAAATTGAAAACTTGTCGTAAATTAGTATTTGGCCCCGGGGGTTATACTGTTCTCATTCCCGGTCTTTGTAGCGATTTCTCGTCTATAAAGCGTGTTATTTAATCCATCCGATGTCTCGACACACTGTTTTTGTTGCTCAACAGCCTGTCAAAACTGTACACATGGAAAAGTCTGTTTGCGTATTTGTATTTATTCATCCTTTGATGTCCTAGACCGCTGACAGGTAGTAATTTGTTGTTTTTATTGCGCCCCTCTCCGATTAATGCTTTTATTTGTATTTATTTACCAAGAAAAGAAAGTCTAGGTACTACTTCTGTGACCAGGCACTAGTATCCCCCCTGCATTAGAAGAGGTACATCAATTATTACTGAGGGCGTTCAATAATTCATAATGAGAGGTTTGGGGAATTAAATGCAGATTTGCTGGGTATTAATGGATTTGCAAAGAGCAGAGAGTTGGTTTCCCTCAACTATTACTGGGCTTCGGGTCTTTGAAACCTTGGATCTTTATTCATGCTTTCAATTCATGCCACCGTGTATTTTGTGAGGGAACGTAAGGTGGGTTTTCGGCGGCCACGGCCCGTTTTAGGGATATAATTGGGAGGAAGCAGATGGCGATCTGAAGAGCGGAGGAATCTGAAATATGCAGAGACGCACGCTGGCATATTTTCTGAAATTAAGCTCAGACCTTTTGAAAAGTTTTAATAAACCATATAAATTCCCTTCATGAAAATTCATCTGGACTTCCTGGCTTACACTCTATTGTATTGGATTTATCTTCACAGAGCACTGATTGTAAAGTATTTTAAAAAAATCAGTAAACATCTGCTCTCTGATTTTCACAGTCAGGGTTGTGTTTTGTAGCTTTTCTTTCCCACTCGAGGGTTTATACGTAGACCCACTCCTGTAGCTTTTTGTGTGTTTGTTTACTGACATCTGTACGATGAAAATGGCTCTTGAAGTTTAGAAAACTAATGAAAGGGAAAATAATCACGGGTAGAAACTCAGGTAATTCAAGCCATTCTCCGCCTGTTTTTCAAATTAAGCCGCATATGGACGCTCAGGTGAAAAGTTAATGACACAGAGGGGTCTGTGGTTCCCGTGATATCACAGGGAAATGAGAGAAGATGAAAGAAAATGTAAAATAAGACCCTGATAGATGCGTTGCAATTTTGTGCTGAATTTGAATGAAAATGAAGATTGACTAGAGGCCATTAAGTGGATTGCCACTGGAGGACGAAGACAAAAACACACACTGGTCTGCAGGTGACTCATGGACTGCTGATAAACAGTGTTGCTGGACGTCCCCTTCGGAGAGCGACACGGACCCGAGTAAAACAGATCCCCGAGGTTCGAGCGCTGATACTGACACGCCAAAGGAGTTTATAGTTCACTTTGGGTTTAGACTGTGCTCCAAAAGAAAACACTGCAGTGTGCAGTCACAACCAAACATCAAATAAATAAGGACTTAACACTAACAAAAATGTATATATATTTAATTTACGCAAGCTGCAGCTCAATCTAGATATTGTGCGACAAAGTCTTGGAGTAGGATGAGGCTCTCGACAGCAACAGCTTGAATGTGTGCTTTTCACATTCTGCAATTCCGTATAATGGTACATTTATCAATGAATAAAGATGTGTGCGTGTTGGAGGGGCTGGAGGGACGAGATTGACCCCTGCGCTGTGTGCGTCTCTCTTGCAGGAGTTCGAGCAGTTCAACAAGAGGCTGGGAGACGTGTCCAGGCACGTCCGCATCCCCCTGGCCGTGTCCAACGTCCTATGGGAGCATTGCATCCGCCTGGCCAACCGGACGCTGGTGGAGGGGTGAGTGGGTCCCGCGTCGCCACGGCACACAGCTCTGGCAAATGAAACGCACATCATGGAAAAGGTCGATTAACTTAAGACCCGTCACACACCCAAGGCCAGGCATTTACAAAGGAAAACTCAGAAACACAGCAAGGCCTTTCCATCAGGTGACCTAACTCTGTCATCACTCTGACACGCTCTTGTGATCGTCTGTCATCCAGGTACAGTGTGTTCTACAGATGTTTGTATCCATGTGTGTGTATTTATATAATGTGTGTTTAAATACACTGTTACACAAGCAAACCCTCAGACTCTCGCCTACCCTTCGATGCACAGACCCCCGTGGACGTGTCTCCTCTCTGGGGGGATGCTCCTCTCAGATGTTTAGTATTTTCGTCTATGTGTTTGTATCGGATCCAGTATCCAAGAGATGACTCATTAGACCTTTTCAATTACAGTACAAACCCAGGGCTTGTTCTGCCGGGCGGCCGGTTGTCAGCCGGGCTCGTCTGTTACATTTCACACGCAGGTGACAGGATTAGTGTTGCCTGGTTGGCCTCGCGTTGATGTGATGCTTTTGAAGCCCTGGCCAGGTGTGATGCCCACTGAGCGCTGGGTATTAGTATTAGTGAGCTGAGGAAAGGTCAGCACTTTGTCCTGAGGGGGCGCTAAAAAAGGTCATCCGATTGTTCTGCCAAGTGTAACCTGTGGTGGCTCCCCTCCACCTCGTTTTAATCTCCGTCTGCGTGCGCTGTGGAGGAGATGGAGTTTGAATGTGTTTTCTGCTCCAGCGAGAGCAGTGAGTGGAGCTCGGAGGATGTGATTCGCTGGGGTTTGTTGTTGGTGATGGAGTGGAGGAGTGGGGTAGTGGAGTGGAGGAGTGCAGGGGGATTCGTGGCTGCTCCTCTTCCGATGGGGGGTGGTGGTGATTGGAGAAGACGTGTGAGCTCCTGCGCGGCTCCACCTCTCTCTCCGCCCCACTCGTAAATCCCTGATGCACAGCAAGTGTTTTTATGTCACGACTTGCAAGTTGTGCGGTGTCCGCCTTTGTGTGCTTTTGTCGATGTCCTGTGAGACAGAGAGGGGCTGTTTGGTGGGCGGGGTTCTGAGGAGAACTGGACATAAGGCTGGCAGAGGGTTTTAGTGGTGTGATCCATAAACCTTTACCCCTGTGTTTTATTGTGTTTTTTTGCTTAATGCTGCTGCTGTTCCTTGGCGAGGGGTGCTCTGAGATGGCGTTCATTTACTTGAGTGTTTTGTGGTGCACCAGTGTTGTCAGACAGGCGCAGGAGCTGAGAAATGTGTTCCTCCTATAAATGCAGCCCTGATATATTGCCTCGGCAGAAAGCAATTCTCTCCTGTCAGGGGAGAATGGCTGTCAGCAGCGGGGGCTTCAGCACAGCTTTTGAGCAACTTTTTACATAACAGGTATAGGACCAGTATAGGTCCTTTAGCTTCACTGAATGCATACAATCTTTTTGCTTGATAGCTAATTATACGTTTATTGTCTGTGTACGGCAGGCCTGACATGTGCGTCGGTGACAGTCGTGTCCTTCGGGGACTCGGGCAATCTGCTCTCCATTGTCCTTCGCGGTTTACTCTTCATTGACTGATTGATGGCTGTATTTGAAGGCAGGCTTACGCTCTTCTCCTCTGTCTGGCAGCTACGCCAACGTCAAGAAGTGCAGCAACGAGGGGCGCGCCCTGATGCAGCTGGACTTCCAGCAGTTTCTCATGAAGCTGGAGAAGCTGACGGACATCCGGCCGATTCCGGACAAGGAGTTCGTAGAGATCTACATCAAGGCCTACTACCTGACGGAGAACGACATGGAGCAGTTCATCAAGAGCCACCGGGTGAGGGGAGGCGGTGTGTGTTACTGAGCATTACGCCTTTACTCTCGGCGTGATGGCAGGCGCTTGTGTTTGTTTGTTAGTGGGGTGTTTTTAATATCACTTCCATCTCCATAATTAATCATCCTCACAGCCCCCAGGCACTCGGAAAGTGTTTAGCGCCAGTGTGTCATCTTTCTGAGACTGTGGCATCAGAGCAGCCAGGAACATTAATAAGTAATGGCTTCCTGTTTTAATCTGACTTGCAGAAGATACAGACCCCCCCCAACTGCACACCAAGACCACTTTTTTGTTTTGTTTAAAAAATACATATATTTGTAATGGGCGGCACGGTGGTGCAGTGGTTAGCGCTGCTGCCTCACAGCTCCAGGGGTCCTGGCTTCGAGTCTCGGCTGAGGGTGTCTGTGTGGAGTTTGCATGTTCTCCCCATGTCCGTGTGGGTTTCCTCCGGGTGCTCCGGTTTCCTCCCACTGTCCAAAGACATGCAGGTTAGGTTACTTGGCCATGCTAAATTGCCCTGTGTGTGTGTGTTTGTGTGTGTGTGTGCCCAGCGATGGACTGGCATCCCATCATGGGTGTGTTCCTGCCTTGCGCCTTATGCTTGCCGGGATCCCCCCCGGCGTCCCCCGCGACCCACATGGATAAGCGGTTTCAAAAATGGATGGATGGATATATTTGTAATAAATCATTTTCAGTATCTCTTCAGTCTTACCTCCTGGCACGGCGAGCTCCTTGCCTCTGTCACATGTTCACTGCACTCCTCTCAGCCGCGTGACGCACTGCCCGGCCTGGATTCACAGTGTCTCTCACACTTGCTCTCAGTGCAGAGTTTTGTTGGGCTTTGCGCTCTGCTGGTTCGGGATTATTAACTGTACCAGTCCAGCACTACTGGTGTCTCTGCTTTTAAATCTTCTTTGAAACCCTTATTTTTCAAACCACCATTTGATTGCCTTTTGTGTTTGTGTACGACATGCTTTGAGAAACTGACTTTAATACCCATAAATAAAACCTGGTGCTGTATTTATTATTTGAGTAGCCACCCTCAATGATAAATATGTTGGGCCAACATCAAATACATGAGAATCACCCTTCTTGGAAGCGGGTTACTATTTGATCGAAGCCCCATAAAAATAAGTTGTGTATGTGCTAATTTTATCTACGCATCAGTCGCCCGTGTCAGTAGGTAGAAGATCTAATCAACTGGAAACAGAGTGAATAAAACCAGTTTTAAGTTCAGTCTGACCTCAAACTGCTAAGATTGAAACAAAAATAAAATGGTTTATATAGATTCCAGCTCAGACTAAACTCCTCTGGCAATGTGATATTTAAATCTGCTTGTGTACATTGTAGAATATTTCTTTATAGTGTTTAAAAAAAACAACAACACTAACAGCAGGGAACACCTGACACTTTTCTTATTTATTTTCTATTTGTATATTTTTGGCATCTCTGGTGGGTTTCACTCTTTCAGAAGGTAAGTGCACAGAGTCTGGTGTGAGACGCTGATAATAAATACCGAATCGGTGGCGCTCAGGACTCGCGTTGAGTTGGACCAGCTCCAAACTCCAGATGGGCTTCTGGACCACAACGCTCCTCCTGGAAGCGTCAGCTGGTCCCTGTGGAGTTAAAACGCCACCCTAGTTTATCACTGAAGGTATTCTGTGGCTCGGTGCCCAATTATGTGTTGTTTAGCAATGGGACAGATGGGCTGGGGAATAAATACAAGCTTGGCATTAGGGTTTACCTTTTTGCTTTGCTTTCCCCCTGAGAAATGATCAAAGTGCATCTCTGTAGGCCTGATGTCCTGTCAATGCAAGCGGCGCTCGGCAGGGACGGGGCTGTTTATTGAGGCTATTTTAGTGCTGTAATTGAATGCCACATTGAGAAAAACATGGCCTTAGAGTTAGAAACACGATGGAATACTTTTACAAACGTTGTTGGTTCAAAATGTTACACAATAATGTGTTTTATTTATGACTGTAGACCATGCGTTGTAGTAATGTCTGTACTGTAAGCAAATTTGGCTAGTTACCGGTTATTACAGATGGCAAAACAGTGAGAGTAGCAGGGGATGGGGGGGAATCAAAAAGAAAGCACAAAACAAATGACATCATCAGATGAACAGAAGATGACGCAACATCTTCTCCTGCGACGAGCGTGTTTGAATGGAAAGAGGTGGTTTAGTCCCTTGCTGTCTAGGTGATACCGGTGTGTTTTCCTTGGCCAGGAATACTCCATGAAGCAGCTGACGAACCTGGTGAACGTGTGCCTGGGATCGCACATCAACAAGAAAGCGAGACAGAAACTGCTGGCGGCGATCGACGACATCGACAGACCGAAGAGGTAACTTGGGCTCCTGGGAAGACTGGGACGGCCCCGCGTGGCGGATTCCTACTCCTGTATATTGAGCATGTGATGTACTTTTAAGTTCAGCCTTAGGAACCCAGTGTGACACTTGTCTCACACACAGAGGCCCGGTGAAGCAGGACAGTAGATATATTTTTGTCAAGCCTGTTAAGTGTGTGTGACGCACGCGTGACGCTGGGTCCTTAGGGGTTAAAGGACGGTTATGTTGTTTTCCTATCGCCTTTTTTGTTTGAGTTCGTCTGCGTCTGTTGAAAATGCTCCCGCGTTGTGTAACTGTGTAGTGAACACTGTTTCTGTGGCTGAAGTGAGCATGACACGGACGCACTATGATATCCCAGTGATCTGCAGTCCTGCTCGATGTATAAACGGCTTGCAATGCATTTATTGATTATTATATACCACTACTACTTATCTTGCTCTCGGGTCAATGGTTAAGGGTTTTTACTGTTCCTTCCTCTATACAGCGACATGTGAAAGTATTGGCAGATCCAGCTCAATTGACTTAAAGGCGTTTGTTTGTCTCTCTCTCTCTCTCTCTCTCTCTCCAATGAAATTAATATTTATCTTGCTTCAATTCAATCTTACATAGCACTATATAATGGCTGGTTTAAAATAAAGGCAAAGCACATGTTAAAAGTGCCATCTTCCTCTGTAGAGATAACATTCTCAAAGATGGTGACAACGTATTGCATGGTTTAACCTCGTAGAGCCTCTGTTTGTGTGGTGCGCTCTCTGTGTGATGATTGTGGAACGGACACTGCTGGCTGGGAGCATCGTTGTCTCTTCACACTGATGTTATCTGGTCCGATCATGGAGAATGCGGGACATTTTAAACTGGGTTAGTTTTTAAAACGCTGATTTTCTTCCTGTCATTATGTTATGTAAATGTGTATTTTGTATTCAGATGTATTTAAGTCAATTAGTAGGGCCTCTACTTCTCTCACTACTTGCACAGCTGTAACTTACGGTGTACTAAAAATCATCAAGGTGTGAATGATTGCAATATGTGAAATGTAATCTCTGTAAAGAAAACAATACATGACCAAAATGATGATTCTGAAATAAATACACTAACTGGAAAATAATTCAGATCAACTTTTGTGTTTTTAACTGTCAAATGTGTTCTTAACCGAGTCGTTCTCTTATTTTGTGAATGATTTTCTGCAAACTGACCTTGAATTCCAGGTCACTTGTGAGATTTTTGAAGTTGCTCTTAAACTGTAATTAAGCTAATCTAATTTTGGGGGATTTTACTCTTGGCAGGAAGTTACACATATTACCCTTCTGGCAGTATATGAATCTAGGGAAAAATGGGAAAGTCAACAAGATCTGCAGAGTTTAACTTCAAAACGTTTGGGAGCAGAAATGCTTCCAGAGACACACCAGTGTGCTTCAGATTTGTCTCTCTTCCTCAGCTGATCCTCCAGTTGTTTCTAACTGGTCCTTTAGCTTGTCCTCACTGGTCCACACTGGTCCTCAGCTGTTCTTTTAGCTTCTCCTCACCTGCTCCTCATTGGTCCTTTAGCTGCTCCTCACTGGTCCTTTAGCTGGTCCTCACTGGACCTTTAGCTGCTCCTCACTGGTCCTTTAGCTGCTCCTCAATCCGTTCACTGTCTGAATGTATAGTTCGTGTTTAAACTGTGGGGCAACTCACTGCTGTTACACAGAAGAAAAGCAGAAAACAATTGACTCTGGCTCCTGAAGTATGTATTAATTTCTTTCTTCATAATGAGATCATAACCAAATTAAATTCATAATCCAAAGCCAGAGGGAATATGGGTTCCATGAGGTTACATCATTGGCCTAAAGATCATTTAATTTCTACCTAATGATCCTCCTGGGGGGTGTTGCGCTCTGCCAGAGGTGACTGCTGTGTCGGGGGGGGGGGGGAGGGGGGCAGTGCGTTGCTCCTTTGCTGATGTGTGAACGACTTCGATTAAACTGTGCTCGAGTGGTGCTGCTTTGTGTGCGAGTGACAGACGCCTGGCGCTGTGCTGTGAGGCGTCCTGTGAACCCGGAGCGGAGCTGAGAAAAAAGTAGTAATAGGCTGACGGTCCTGGAGTTTAACCATCAAGGTCTTCCTTTTCTGTATCCTCTTGCACCCGGACTGTCCCTGAGGGGCCCAGTGCAGCAGTAAACAGTGGAGCTCATCTGGGTTGTGTCAGCAGTTCTTTACCTCTAGTCTGTTTAATTTAATTTTAATGTAAGTAATGTAAGTTTAATTTTCCTAAAATAACCTAGTCTGATTCTTCTTCATTTTTATAGTGGGTGTATTGGAGAAGGTTATCTCAGTGTGTCTAGACTGAACTGCACCTAAATTGTGTCCATTTAAAATCGCAACATTTCCGTGGGACTGGTACACAAATCAGGTCAGGCGTGGCCATTGAGGAGCTTTCAATGTTTACAGCATGTATTCTGTGTTATCACTATGAAAGAAACAAACCAACAGAAACCTCCTGGCTATCATAGCTCATTTCATTTCAACACAACGAGTTGTGTTCGTGGAATCGCAGCCATCGGTGCTGCGCCCAACACAATTCAACACAGAGACAATTGTGAGAAATTGAAGAACACGAGATCCAGAGGCCCTGGACAGGCGTTTCATTTCAAACTGCACACACGTTACAGCTCAGACTGATGAAAATTCATTAATTAAAGAGAGACATGAAGACCATGCTGCATTTAGTGGCGAGTGCTGCACTAGTGTACCTCTGAATACTAATGTCTCTGTTTATCACATCCACACAGAAGAAAAGCCATTGATAGTCTTTGTGTGTGTGTGTGCACTGTTGTAACCCTTTAACACTGAAGTGTGAGCCCAGCACCGAGATTCAACTCCAATATGACCGCCAATGGTATAAACATCAATCTGTTGGGAAAAAGGTGTCGTTTAACAAAAGATGTCTGGAGAAAGAGAACTGTGCTGTTTTTTTGTTTAGTTTCATTTTGGGTTTTTGAGATGTGGAAACTGATCTCATGAGGTAAGGCAGCCAGATCTTGTAGCTTCCTGTTAAGTTCTTGAAACACTGCATCTCGTCACCCTTCTCACTTTACATATTTCACACCTTGGGTGAGATATTCTTGGGTTTCCTGTCCAACCTCAGGTTATTTTGTATTCATTTTTGTTGCTTGCTTTCAGCACCAGGTTTTACTGTGCAATATTCGGCTGGAATAGAGAAACATATATAAGATACATTTATTCAGCATCATTGCGTTTTCTCCTGTATGTTCCACCCTGCAGTCTGGAGCCGGGGGTCCTCAAGACCTCCATGGTATCTAATTTTTACTCCAATAACTTCTCTCGGCTTTGGCAGCAGTCGTAGATTTCAAGATACATAAGAACATAAGAGAGTGTCCAATCGAGAGGAGGACATTCGCCCCATTGTGCTCGATTCTATCCAGTAGGCATGTAACGATTCACTCACCTCACGACGCAATACGACTCACAATACTGGTTTCACGATATGATTTTCTCTTTTTTTTTTTTTTTATGAAAAAGTATCCTTTTATTATTTCCTACTCGGACAAAATGATGCACATTTCATGAAATTGAAATATCTTGTATGTCAAATAACAAAACTAAATTGAAATTTTAAAACAAATCCCAAATCAAATCAATAAATAAATGAATAATACAAATAAATCTCTTCATATAAACAAACTAAGGCTTTGCCTGTGCTCTTTCCTAGCTTGGAATTTCTTTTACATGTGTTTTTTAAAGAAATATCAGCATATCCACATTTTCCGGCAGAAGCTGAGATCTTATTCACATTCACAATGTCCCCTGCTGATGAAAAAACCCTTTCACTAGGGACAGAGGTGGCTGGTATGGAGAGGTATGCCTTTGCTAGACTGGAGGGCAGTGGGTACAGCCTAGCATTCTCCTTCTACCACTTGAGTGGACAGCTATTGAGGGAAGATGAAGATGCTCAACTCCACTGTCGCTGCCGCAGTGTGCACGGACCTTTAGAGTTCAGCAATGTCAAACTTTATGTTCATTTCCAGTGAGCGGCAGTGACGGAGTTCAGCGACTCGCAATGGCAGGCAGATGTTCTCTGCATCTGGAAGTGCCTTCTCTTTTCTACTCGCTGGCTTAAAACATGGACGAGAAACTTATTATCGCGGTGTCCGGTTTCCCCATTATTTATGATACAATTCTAAAAATGGATGCATGGAAGAATGTTTCAGAGATCGCTGGGATCACGGGTGAGTGATACATGCATAACGTAAAACAAAGTAAACTGCTATTTGAACATTGACAAATCATTGACTTGGCATTGTGTTGATATGTAATACATGTTTAGTAGTGGAGTCACACAAATAAAATACTTATTAATAATTGTGGAGACTGATGTTTTCCCTATATTTTCAGGTAGTCGTGGAAACTATAACAATGAACAGTACATCTCTACTTGATCCTTAACTGTTATTACACGAATAGGATGGTTAGACCATGTGAATCAACGTGAAATTAATGAGTGGAGCTGCTAAACCATTTTATTATGTGATAGCATTTTAGTTTCCAAGAGAAGGTATAGCCCCTCTATATGCAGAACTACACACAAACACTATTATATTGACATTACATACAGAACGCAATCTATATACTGAGGTGCACAATGTTTTTGTTTATAAAAGTTGAGGAGAGCAAGAAAAGATGGAGCTCCAGGAGTGTTAATTTTTTGTGGGAATGCAACCAATTTGTGCGTTTAGGTTTGCCTTAATTCTACTGCGCTAAAACGCTCAACTTCCTGGTTGTCGCCGGCATAAATTAGGAAGACGCCCCCCGAGCGGCCAGTGTGATGCAATGCAGGCTCAGCACAGCGCGCCGGAGGCTGAGCGACTCGCGAGTTGACCGAGCGGGCAGTGTGCATGCAGGTACGCTACAACTTGCTCGCTGCTATCGTGCCTGTAAAGCGAGGTCGAAGTGTACAGCTTCAACGTCCCTGCTGTTTAAAACGTGTATCGCGATTCGTTTAACATCTCAACCGACTTCACATCACATATTTTCATCGATTTTCATTCGGCTCGGAGTGCATCGTTACATCCCTACTATCCAGTCTATTTTTAAATGTTCCCAGATTGTCGCTGGGGAGTTTGTTCAGATTGTGACGCCTCTCTGTGTGAAGAAGTGTCTCCTGTTCTGTCTTGAATGCCTTGAAGCCCAATTTCCATTTGTGTCTCCGGGTTCATGTGTCCCTGCTGATCTGGAAAAGCTCCTCTGGTTTGATGTGGTCAATGCCTTTCATGACTTCATCCTTTTCAGAGCTGAACTGAAATCTTCCACAAGTTCTGAGCATCATACAATTAAAAAAACATCTACTCTAAATAGTAAATTAATAATTTGTTTAAAAGCTTAATTAAGTGTATGAAAGAAATCCACAGAAGGCAAAGACTGGGCTTAGAAAGACCTGGAGTGCCAATTAAAGAGGGAGTCTCGAATTGCTGAGGAGTTTAAAAAAAAAAAAAAAAAAAAAAAAAAAGACAAGACATCTCTGTAAACAGGTAGCATAACCAGAGCGATGCTGTCGTCTTCACTTTGCAAACAATTCAAGCTGCTAAATTGTTCAAAACTGTTCTGAGGTTCTCCTCTGACATCAATGTCATGTGACCATTTCTGTTTATTTGATTTGTGTTTTTTTGCCTCGGGTTCTTGTTGTGATCATTACTGCTTTCCTGTGATGTCTCTTTAGGGTTTTTGGTATGCTAATGATCTAATAATGTGATCGTAGTTGCCGGCACTTTTTACATTGTGCTTTTCTATGCCATTGTCTCGGTTCCTTGTGAGTACCTCTACCCATTTAAATGATTAATAAGCCAATTTGTACTTTATTCAGCTTTTCGTGCACTGCTCTGCCGCATTCACATTGCAGTCTGTTTGAGTTCTGAATCAATGAGGAGGAGGGAGTAAAATAATCTTGCAAATCATCAGTGCCTTTCTGAACATGTACCACAGTAAGTCAGTTTTACCTTTTCACCGCACATGTTACCTTTGCTGTGCTGTGCTTTCATGCTCTCTATCATGGTTATCTACACTATTCCTCACCGTACTTTACCACGATTTGGCTTTGCTTTCCTGCACCGTGCTGTGGCATTACCATGGTGTACTACAGTAAAGCGTAGAAGTTTGGTCGTTGTATTCTGCTGCTGTGAACTCTTGACGGTGTTCCTCACATTGCAGGTTCCTGCTTTTACAGCTGCTTTGCTTTGCCGTCACAAACACAGGCAGTGGAGGAGAGAACCTTCTGGGATGAGATGAGAAGGCGGATGGCAGGAGGCTCAGAAAAACATCTGGAAAAAGTATTTTATTTACAGAATACGTGTAATAAGGGTAATTGTGGCCCCGTGTGATGCCCTAATTATGCCCTAGTGTCGTTCTGTTTCTGGAGCACAATCTCTGCAAACTCAAACTGGACGGATGTCTGTCCTAACTTGTATAGGGAGCACTTGTGCCACCATTGAGTAACTGAAGCTGTAGGCAGATGAGAGAAAGGGAGAGGGAGAGCGAGAGGAATGGGTAGAGAAAGATTGCAGAGGTGCTGGAATTTGTCGACTAATTGTGTTGACATGGAGGTATGTGGAGAAGAATGGACCACTGATAAAGACAGCTGTCACATTTTGTTTGACTATCCAAGACCTCCGAACCAACTCTCTGTCTCTCACACACACCCATGCACTGTTGCACTGTCGCACACACACACAAATACAACATCGAGATAAGCGCTCTCTTGTTTGTCAGGGAATTTAGTTTCACCACAGTGAAGATTATCCGTAACTGTGCGTCATGGTGGACTCGCTGAAGAAGATCAGTCTCTCTGCTGCGGCACTTTCATCCGTCCCTCTCTCTCTCCGTCACTGTTTGCTACTATACTGAGAACCGGAGAGGAAAAGGACGGCCATCTTTCTCAGAGTGCACTGATACCTTCGAGAATATATTTTTGTAGTCTTGGGCCAGGCTGTACTCTGTATTTTGGTCATTTATATATAAAGATATTTTAATGATATACGTCTTCTTTTCTTGAAGGATATTCAGATACTTATTGCAGTCAGTTATCGCAGCAATTGTGTCCACCCTAGGATTAGGGTGCAATACCGGTCTAATTCCCAGAGATCGTTGATTCATTTTTGTAAAGTAATGACATCACTATAAGAAGCTCCAACAGAAACACGCTTCCTGTTTTGTCAGGGATATCAGCTCTTTTCCCAGAAGGCCGCAGTGTCTCCTGTTCATTCCACCTGAAGCTTTCCATCACCTGTGTACTTTTAATTTAATTTAATGTCTTCAAGTTTGTTTCTGTTCAAGCAAGAAGTTTATGGATGAGCCAAGAGAGTTTGCCAGAGTCTGGCACTAAACACCTGCTCTCTGCACTAATGAATGTGTTTGTTTTCCTTGTTGTCTTTTTTTTTCAGTTTTTTCCATTTGTAGATTTGACTAATGCATTAGAGCAACACAATCAAAAGGTGGTTATGAAATGTTTCGGCCCGTATGCTTTGATCCTAACTTGCATAATGAGAATCCTATTAAATGGCGCTTCAGAGCTGCATTTGTATCTGTTAGGAGTTATGATAGCAGCCCTACCTTTGCTGGCTCCATTTCACGAAGCCCCGGGTCTTTTTCCTCTCGTCTGTGTCGTTTGTGTTGTTCTGCCAACAGACATTAATGTTGGAATGCATTTAATCAAACATATGCATCCAAGACGCAACATTTTTAGTTTTTCTAAGACATTGAAACAAACAACAACATGGCCACTAAGGTATTTACAAAGACGTGGGTCTACAGCATCATCTCCCAAGACGTTCAAACGTTGTTCATTTTTGCAGATGATAATTCGTAATCTGTAATGTGCGAAAGTAAACAAGACATCCAATTAACCCCAGTAATTTGAGCCCTTAAAATGTACAGCAACGCAGAAATATGTTATATATACTGTAGGTGCAATTAAAAGCAGTAATCAAACACTTTCTTGATCACTTGAAAGATGCTGCAATTACATGTTCCATACTCAAGTGCTTGGCTGTCTTGTTTAGTCTCTTTATTTATTTGTAAAAACCAAATGCTAATTAGTTCATAATTTATACTTTTACATAAAAATGCGTCTGACAGTTTGACAGCCAATTCTTGTAATCCATTCCCCAGATGAAAACATAAACCACCACACCTCTCACACAGTGTGAATGAATGACCCAGCACTTTAAATCGTACACTGTAGGGATTAACATTTGATTTCGAAACAAGACAGCCATGCGATCGAATATACTGGTCTGTATATTTTAAGGGCTCAAATTACGGGGGGTAATTGAATGTCTTGTTCACTCTGTGTGTGCGAATCATGCAAAATAAATTATCCAAGGTCACTGAAAGTCTAGGCTTTGCTTTAACTTGCTTTATAGCTGCCCTAGAATGCCTTGGCAAATAAATAAGTACAAGTCCTAATTAATTGCATCGTTTCTGGTGAATACATAAATAAATTAAATGCAGTTTAGAACACTTGTTTGTTTGGTTGCCCTGTTAAATATTAATGTGTTTTCAAAGCACTGTTAATATGTTCTGTGGGTTCGTTTCCATTTTTGATCCATGTTTCTCGGGGGCATTTTACGCCAAACAGATGAGCCAAATTAACACCATTTATAATAGAGGGATCTGTGTGAGATACTATAGGGCAGGAATCACTGTCCCTCCACTGCCTGCTCAACACTTCAACACTGCGCCCCTCAAACCTCCACATGAGTCTCTGGTGCTTTCTTCTCACCGTGATGCTCTGCCCCTGATTACTAATGTATTTTTAGCACTTTTAATCATTTTACTGTAACGCTTCTGTAATATTGATTCTGGTGTCGCCTGCTCTGCCCTTGGCGCACAGTGGGGACTCGACTGGATTTGTGCTTGTTTAACTGGTGTTAATGTATTTTCTGCTAATGGCATTTACTATGTTTTCTACTGCTTTGTTCTTGTGCTTGTCTTCTTGCCCTATATAACACGTATACTGTGGTCTTCTGGTCGGTATTTGGATTTTGAAAAACGTTCCACATTACAGGGAATGTTCTTTCTCGGGTGAAATGCAGATCTGTCCATTTTGAATACAAATAGGCAAGTGTGCCTGAAATTGAGAGCAACAGACAGTGTCTTGTTTGCAGCAATTTTAGGCAGCAGATGGACGGACCAGCTGACCACAGAAATCCATTGTTTCTTACTTCTGTGTGTTTGAGGAAATGAAATTAATCAGTATTTTAACTCTTTCTCTCCTTTTGCATGTCAGTTATAATTGAAGTTCACCATCTTCATTTTGCGCACTTTTGCAATCAGAAAAACACATTATTATTATTATTATTATTATTATTATTATTATTATTATTATTAAAAGCATGATTTCAGCCCAGGATTAAACAAATTTAAATGGTCCGTCTGTTGCGCTCCTTTCACAGTGATTTTACATGAACATGAATATCACAAAAACATCTTGTACGTGTCGAGTTGTGAAAATACATATAATAATATTCAGCGTTTATTTATGCTTGAAACACTGGGAATTGGGAAACGTTATTTACAAGAATGAAAATGCATCCAGGAGATAGTTATTCCTCTCCCTTGTCTGCTGATTACCCACCCTTGCGTTGTTAATTGCTCACAGGCCGGATCCTGTGCTTTGTTATTATTATGATCTCGGCTGAGAACCTGTCGCACGTGGGAAGTGAAACCAGAGTGAGACTTAATTGCATATGTCTGTCTGGACATGAACACTGGAAGTCAATACTTAACACCTCAGAATGCAACGAAAGCCTGATTCCCAGCCTCTCCGCACTGATGCGCATGTTTCCATTCAGACTCCATCACAAAGAATAGTGTTGACTAGTGTAGGTCGCCTTTGGTTCATGAGGAAGTGGTTTCCAGACTGAATTATTATATTTTCCCCCACCAAAAAAAATCTAAAAGGCTCAGGGAATGGCTGTTCCCTGTATTGCAGTAGGACAGCTGTACCCTGAGAGGAATAGGTAACACTCATTTTGAAATTGAATCCGGGGAATAAATGGTTAAAAGTGATGAATTAACAGATAGATTTATGAAATATCTGCACAAATCACACAATATCCTGTCAAAGGGCACACATTTCCTGTTCTGTTCTCGCTCTAATAGAAGCACATTTTCTTTATTTTCCTCATCTTATTCTATTTTTCTCTTACAAGACTTTTAAGTTTTATAAATTACACATCTTTGTTCTCATGCCGGGCTTTCGTCAAGATCCGTTTTTTCTGCTTAAATTAGAGTGAAATGATTGATCTGAACCGTTGTGTAGTAACGCACGTCATCACAAAGCAAGCTGCTCGCTCTTATAATTCAGGCTAAGTGGTACTAGCACCAAATGCCTAAAAAAGTAATTTACGTACAAAACTGAATTATTCAAAACAGTGCTTTATGGTACTAAACCGCTGTGAGATCCAGTGATTGGTTAGGTGAAAGCAATGAGATGTGCAGGATGGGCCAATTTACCTCGTCTCTCCTTCGTTCTCCTGTTCATCATAGGTTGTGTGGGTAAATATACTTCATATTTCCATATGAATAATCCCATCCCTCTCTGGCAGAACAGATTGATTGTTGTCTTTGTTAATGACAGGGAAAACTTTGAATCCTTAGATATAATTGTTATGGACTTATGCAAGGAATTTATATGTTTCAGTTCCAAGCGGAAACAGCGGGTTTAATTGTGAAGAAATATAAAGATATTTTAAATATTTCGTACATATAATACTGTGGGTCTGTAGTTTCCTGGCTCTGACTCAATCAAGAGCAATTTTTGTACATTGGCACGATATTACTATAAAACCATCTTTGTATAGAAAGCTGCACGTTGTCCTGCCCTTGAAGACTCTCCGAGGATAAGCATTTAAAGGCTCTTAGATCAGCAAGAGCAAAAACCATCAGCTGCGACAGACGTTTCAAGAGGCTGTAGTCATTTTCGCCCATACAAATTTAATATGCTTTTGGAGATTTCTGAAGTGATCTGATATATTCTGATCTGTGCTACAGACAGCTCTGAACAGCGTGCTTTGTTTTAAATGTGCAATATGCTTCATGGTGGCCCTCCGCACATTTTTCCTGAGCAGAATTGTACATCAGTGCCAAACAATTGAAATGCTGAGTGTCAGAGTTTCATCAGTCAGCAGGGAGATCGCTGTTCACTGTCCCAGCCTAGGATACTGAAACCTTTTTTTAAATACGGTAAAGGGTTAAAAAGTTTCTGCAACTTTATCAGACAACAACTCACATCCAATACGACAAAATTAGCAAGCAACACCTTAATTAAATCCACAGTAAATCGATTGGTTTCAAACAAACAGCATTTTAAGTTCGTTATTCGCTAACAAATGTTTTAAATTAGCATAATCATTACTAGGACTTCCTTGCAATTTTATCTGGCAAAACCTTTGCCAAAGCATCAATATAATCCAGTTTGCCGTGCATAAATGTTAAATTAAGCACAAAGTATTTCTATCAAGCTATTTCGAGACCTCATTGGAGCCTGTTAATTTTGTTGTCCATCAAAGCCATAAATCATGTAGACGTTTTTATTACCAGATGGAGTTGAGGAGAGAGTGCTCCAGCTCATCACATTCTTGAGTTTCAGACTTTTTATTATTATTATCAGAATGAGTGAGGAAGTTAAAAACACCCACAATCACTGGAATGTGTGGTACATTAACTGAGTTTGGCTGCATATTGCTTAAATTCTTCACCCCTATGACATGATTTGGTAATTGTTCCCAACCTGTAGTGTGTTCTGTGTAGTGTAAATAGTGCATTGACTACATTGTAACTATCAAATATGTACATACAGTTATAACAATGTCTTTACATGTTATAACTGGATATTGAATTTTCGCTGAGCACATACGATAATCCTAGTTAAAAAAAAAAGAATTTCTCTTACATAAATATGATGCTAAATACTTGTACAGATAGTGTCCTTTCTAAGGTAAATACATATTAAATAAATTGAGCAAATTATTGAGACATTATGTTACAGAATATGAATTTGAAAAACTGATTTGAAAGAAGTTTATCACACCTAGCAAGTTCTGTTTATGTATTTTTCTGAATGCATATAAAACTCTGAAACCAGGTTGCAAATATAAAACAATTATTTATACGTTTACGTTTCTCAATAATATAAAATTAAAATAATCCAAAAACCAATATTGGTCAGGGCGTTGTGTGTTTATTATAACATTTGTTCTCTGTTCTTTAACTGCACTGTGTTAACTTTCCTCTCTTTCCATCATTCCCATAAAGCCATTAATGAGACATTTTGGGAATGTGTCTCTAGACGTTTATGAGTCTGTTCTCCTTGTCCAGTTCTTAATGTTTCTGTCAGAGACCAAAGACATCTCCAGAGTTATCTACAGAAACATCTGCTGGTTAGCAAAGTTCAGTCCCATTCATTCTGGCATTATCGCTAAGTTAAAGATTAATTTCTGTCCCCCAACACCTCCAATTCTCCTTTATTTTATCAGTCCAGTGCAGCCCTTTCAGTCTCTAACATAGGTCAACGTCCCAAATAACACAGCCGTGGAAAGAAGCAAGTTTTCTCAAGTGTTTCCCATTCATTTAATTTATTTAGTTTGAATGTTCTCCGGTGCACACTGTTGTGTAGTTCTCCTTCTGGATTAGCTTCTGAATTACAGAAAACAAATAAGATATCTGCAGTGCAAGGATTGAAAACCTAAATATAGGTGTTCCTGGCGTATCCAAGATTTGTCCTGAAAATATTGTATTACCGTGGCGCTTTATGGAGATGGAGTGCACATGAAAAACATCTGGATTAAGCTCAAAGGCTTGTTCTTTCAATGGCAACGCTAACAAAAACACTAAAGTGGAGAAAATGTGATTGTTGTCTATGTGTGATGGAGATAAAAACTCACAATCCCACATACACAGAGTACTTAAACAGCTTTCATTCAGCACAACAATTACTCAGCACTGTTGCTTCAAAACACGGCTGTATGGAGCGAGTAGTGAATAAAGGTCATCTTTTCTTTTTTTCGTTTTACAAGGTCATTCACACAGTACTCAACTGCCATTCTTTATTTTTTATGTTTTTAATGATTTGGTTAATATGTACGGCTCCCCCTGCCAGCCCTGTTTTGTGGAGTGACTCATGGGAACGCTGAAAGCCTGCTTTTATGGTTATTGCAGCTTTTGAAAGCTTATGCCTTGCAGTTGTCTTTCCACAGGGTTTGATGTACGGCCTGAATTTCTTTTTCAGATGCTGGTGAGCAGGGAGTAGAAGCCAGCCATGTCTTCCCAAGAATTAAGTCCCACTAAAACTATAGAAAAATATTAGTTTTTATACTAAGAACGTAATAAAATACCTCAGGCATCCCTAGCTGTCACTGAGCTGAAAAACTAGAGAGGCATTTTATATGCTGGAGGAATCGACCAGGGCTGCCGATTGGCTGATTGGCCATGCACTGAGAACAAGGAACCCTGCTGCTCAAAGAGCCAATCAGAGTCCAGGTTAGTAATCCACCTATCACCTCGATGTTTATTGGAAAGCTCTCTGTTTTTTCACAAACAAACCAATTCTCTACTTTTGTTGTTCTCTTGTCTTTCTTTTTTCAAAGAGTAAATAGCAGAGATCATAGCCAGTGTGCAATGTAAAAAGTAGAATTGGACTGTCCGAAAAAAACAACTAAAAACTTTATTTATTTATTTATTTATTTGTATACATATGTATTGATTTGAATATATGTATTACTTATTACATTTAGCAGTAATTTAGGCCAGACTAAGCATGAGACAAAACATAAAGCAATGAATATGAGTTTAATGCATATAGTTCACTGTATCCCATGTTTTGACGTCCGCAGAAGCAACGTGTTTCTTTAACAGGGACATCAATGTTTTCTGCAAGTTCATGCTCAATAAAATTCATAAGCCTTCTGTCTATTCATTAACATTTTATTGCTGCTAAAAGTGCTGAATATACTACTAAGGAATTTGCATGTAAGCCACTTGCGAAGCATTTTTTCATGACCTTCAAAGTTCTTAGAAAAATAATATGAATGGACATACATGATAATGCTATTTTACATTCCTTACTGAGAGATATTTGCCCCTCTTGCCTTTAAATGCCGCAGAATGGTGATGTAAAATTAAAACAAGGAACAGATAGAAGAGCACTGAAGACATATCAGACTAAATTGATTAATAAACAAAAAAACTGCAAGTTTATTTTTAATCTGGGATTTAATTATGTTGTCGTACACGAAGGACTCTGCAGCTGGATGCCTTTAGATTTTTCATCCACGGTGTAAATTCACTGAGGTATAAATTCTCATCAGTATGTAAATCTTTTATAATTGTATTCTAGAAGCTTGAGAGTTAATGTGGAACCTCTGGGTGTCTCTCCATTTCACCGTCTGATTCAAGACACAGTAATGTGCTGTATGGTAATATTGCAGGGCATCACACTTTCAATTCCCACTTTCTCAACATTGATCTGGAATCCAAATTTTATCCTAATTTCTCTACATGTCCTATAATTAGTATGTTACTTTTCATTTACGAAATAACTTACTAAACTTACTAAAATAATTTACTAAAACTGCTTCAAGCATCCTTAGGACACGTGACATGCTTAATCAATCTAACACTACATTAGAATTGTCACAGTACCAACTACTGTACGTGTAATGCTTCATGCTTATCATGCTTAACAGGTGATCCGTCCCATTATGAATCAATACTCACCCATTACATATAATTACTCCTGCAGGTCATTGACTGTATAAATACTGCATCAATTAATACTAACACATTACATTAGTACAGCCAATTAGTAATTTCTCAATTATTTGTATTGTATTTTTAACTCAGTTTTGTAATTTATTCTCAAATACATTCTGCGTGTGATTTTCTTCAAATACTGTAGTGATTAGAAAACTAAAAATACAGGGCATACATTAGAATGCAGAATTACCAGACTTATTCCAGGTCTGAAGGGAATGTCCTACTGAGAGACTGAGGAACTGAACCTTTTCACCCTGGAACAGAGGAGACTACGTGGGGACTTGATCCAAGTCTTCAAAATCATGAAAGGCATCGACCACATCAAACCAGAGGAGCTTTTCCAGATCAGCAGGGACACACGCACCCGGAGACACAAATGGAAATTGGGCTTCAAGGCATTCAAGACAGAAAACATGAGACACTTCTTCACACAGAGAGGCGTCACAATCTGAACAAACTCCCCAGCGATGTGGCTGAAGAGACAATTTGGAAACATTCAAAAATAGACTGGATAGGATCCTTGGATCACTTAGTTATTAATGGACACCAAACGAGCACAATGGGGCGAATGGCCTCCTCTCGATTGGACACTTTCTTATGTCCTTACTTTGATCAAATGAATGATAGAAATCAAACTAATGTTATTGTGAACATGCTGGCAGGTACCAGGCTGTATTCTGATCCTACACAGTAGTGAAATCAGATCTCAGATGGATTTTAATGGGGTATTCCTCTTCTGCTAATCCAGTTAACGAAGATCAGATTACCCATAGAAACCTGGTTTCCAGATCTGATTGCAGAATTTGCATGCTCTATTTCCGGTTCTGATTACTAAGCAAATGGATTCAAAACTGAATTTCCAGGATTATACAAATAGTACTTCATCTGCATCAAGATCTGAGGGGGATACACCTCACTGTGTTTCCAACTTGATGCTAAAGGGGTGGGGTGGGGTGGGGTGAATATTTCTCCTAAATTCTAAAAGACCCCATGAAGTGAATGCATTGCTAGGAAATGTAGGAAGGATTTTCAGTAGTTTAGTTATGAGAATAAGCTTTTATCAGCCCATTACTCACAGAAAGGCTTTTTACTTTTCCATAATGGAGTTGATTTCCAGAAGACCTCGAATGTCTTTGTTTAGAACAACTACATTAACATGAGGACAGGAATGACAAGCTTTGCCTTTTTATGCCAGTCTGCACTGATCTCATGGGAGGAGGTTAAATGGAGCCACAGCAGCACAAACTGAAAAGGCAAGGGAGACGTGCAGAAGGCATTTCAGTGAGGACTGTCTGCCTTTCTTTTCCTTGCCTGAGATAAGTACCGATGACGTGACTCACTCATTTAAATCTCTTATATCAGAATAAAGTGAATACTTTCAGTTATTAATTATGCATTATTAAAAGTCAAAGATGCATCGCAAACTGCTGATTCACACTCAGAGGCAAATTTTCACCCACCCAATTTTCTTTGGCCCCAGGAATTTAGTTTCTTATCTAAATAAGTGTTTGATTCTCTTACAAACCCAAAGGTATTTCCAATATTTCATACAGAGCTTATACGCTTGCTGAGCTGTTTTCCATTAATTTGGTAAAGGGGTACAGACCTTGTGATTATTTTAGTTTTGTTTCTGTGAATGGATAACAGGTGGTATATTTTAAATCTTATTCCACTAAAAACAAACTGGAAGTGTGAGAGATGGGAGGAAGATGAGGTGTTGTGTACATAACCTTAGGTAATCTCTTTCCAAACTACAATATGTGTCCTGTTACTGGTCCTGTTGCATGTCCTTGTTGATTCGAAGCTCCTGTCTCCAACTCCTGCTGGGATTAGTTTTGAAAACTAACCTTTTCTGCAGCACGTTGTCAAGATCTTCTGGAAACTTCGGAAAGATCATGTCATACGCTCTGCTGGGGTCCTGTTTTGTGGCGCTTCCTTCAAAGCAGTTGAGTAAATTGTTCAGAGAACATCAACCTTTACTAAACCCACACTGACTCACCTACAAACTCACTAAGAGTCAGCGTTTATGTTTTTAAATTGGTATGTGCTGCTTATTAATGTGTTATTAATGATTTATAAATGTTTAATATATTATTAATATAGACTTTATAAAGTGTTAATTATCCATGTTTTTGTTGGGAAGTGCACCTGTATATTTTTATTTTTTTTCTTTTGTAATTTTCTTTCTTCCTCTTTCTGCTGTTTTCTCTCTTTTTATACTGATTTATACTGTCATTAATGGGGCAGCAGTTTTGATGCAATACAGGTCATAATCTCAGCGGCCATCAGGAAACAAGATTAATCAAGCACATGGAAACTGGGGAGCAGGGAAGATAGTTGAATGGTCGGTGGGTTTGAACAACACCACCGAAGGAAACCACGAGTGAGAAACCTTGACGGTAGACTGGATATGCCAGAATCCCTTCGAGTTGCAGTGCTGTGCTGCAGACAGTAACTCAGAAGTTTGCATGTGAACTTGCATCTCTTCCTATCCAGGGAGAATAAGGTTTAATGTATTTATCTTTTGATAAACATTGTATTCTCTCTTCTTTGTACTACTTGGTTTTTAACACTTCATGTTTCACAGAATGGTGAGCAATGTGATTCTCAGACCACGAGGAAAGCAGATCTGGTGTGTAGATCATTTCATTATTTATGATTAAAACACTGTTTTCACAGAAAGACTCGGGCCTTGAAAGCTGTAAATCAATTTAAATCAATTAATTGTTGTGGGCTGCCAGGCTGTGAAAATGAACTGAATGAGGTTCTGGTTTCATCAATAATTTGATAGGTGTGTAAAATATAGACTAACGATAAACGCCTGCTATAATCACAAGAGCATGAACATGAAACCATCACCCACAATTGTATGACCGCACATGGTAAATTTCATACCATGATCAAAGCAGTATTGCCCCCTGCAAACCCAATGAAGTCTACAGACCCCTATACAAAGATAGAGATTTGCTCAGGAAAGAAGATCGAGAAACTTACTTTACTCTTCATTAAGAGTTACCAAAACTAAAAAAAAAAGAACAAAAAAAACTTAAAATATATACAGTACTGTGCAAAAGTTTTAGGCAGGTGTGAAAAAATGCTGTAAAGTAAGAATGCTTTCAAAAATAGACATGTTAATAGATTATATTTATCAATTAACTAAATGCAAAGTGAGTGAACAGAAGTGAACAAATCTACATCGTCAATATTTGGTGTGACCACCCTTTGCTTCTAAACGGCATAAATTCTTCTAGGTACAGTACTGTATATACTTGAGTGGAATGGTATATAAAGGTAAGAGTTAGTCAAACAGTCTGTAACTTTCATCACTTTGGTGTAACATGCAGAGACGCTGCTCATGTGAAACCGGGCAGGAGGGCAATCGATGATGAATTATTCATTTCCACAGGAAAATAAATACAAACCACGGGGCTATAATGGTGCATGAAGTGCCCCCCGAGGACGCGCAGTTTCATCGACAATGAATTAATCAGCGCGGTTCTCACATGCTGGGACTTCTAAGACATGCTAATGCAGACTCACAAAATAAAAATGTTAATTCTGTCAAGTGGGCATGAGAACCATTATTATTATTTTAATAAGAAAAGGGAAGTTGTTACACATTAATTAAATAGGTTCTGAAGTGCTACTTATGGACTGTTAATGCTCTCTGAAGGCAATGCGCTGCTGGCAAGGGTCTCTGTGAAGCCACAAACTATAATATAACCATATTTTTGTATTATTATTATTATTATTATTATTATTATTATTATTATTATTATTATTATTATTATAAGATTAAGTGATGTATAATGTGTAGTGAACATTAATGAAAATGAAGATACCTGAATAAGCAGCCACACTTTATTGATTAATCTTGCCAATAATACTGAGATATTGAACTGCCAGAGAATTGTCACCTAACTTGATTAATTAAAGAAATGCTCTTAATTTTTCTGTTTACTAATTTTTGGTGGATGCATGCTGGGTAAAAAAGAAGAATCCTTGACCAAACACTCAACACAAAGACTTGGGTTAAACTAAAACTCTCAGGCACCTGCCATTGGCCAATTCTGAGCCCAATATTTGATGCCATCTTTCTCTTGGATAAATAAAGCAGCACTCAGAGAGCTGACGCTACAACCCAGTGATATAAATGCAGTTTATTTACAGTTACAGTTGAAACTTTACAGTTACAGTTCAAGACAAAGTTTAAACACTTGTAATGCATATCACTCAATTAAATTTAAAATCATAACTGGTAGTCCTGATAATGTATAGTTTCACAAACCAGATCCAGATGAAAAATATAATAGTTAAATTTTTTGGATTTTGTATTATATATATATATATATATATATATTTTGCCTATTGGGTTCATGTAATTTTATTGCAATTAAATAAAATAATATTGTTAATTATTAAAGAGCTATTATCATTGGCCTTCCTCACAAATACAGCACTTAGTCTTATACATAGATATAATGCCTTTGATGAAAGAGGGTTTCATTTATTTGTGGATCGAAATGACGTTTTTTCCCCTGCACTTATAAAAGTGTCCATTAATCTCCTGCAGTGAACCATTGATATGCAAAACGTAGCGTGCTCCAAAAAAAGAAAGATTGATCATACATTTAAGCTTTCATTGTTGTACACATAAGAACATAAGAACACATGTATCAAACGACTCTCTGTGTGAAGAAGTGTCTCCTGTTTTCTGTCTTGAATGCCTTGAAGCCCAATTTCCATTTGTGTCCCCGGGTCTGTGTGTCCCTGCTGATCTGGAAAAGCTCCTCTGGTTTGATGTGGTCGATGCTTTTCATGATTTTGAAGACTTTTTATTGCTTCCTCACATTGTTTGGATGGAGAAAGTGAGGAGTCCACATAGACTCCTAGGTCTTTCTCATGCGTTACTTCATCTAGTTCTGTTCCTCCCATAGTGTAATTATAGTGGACATATAGTTACCTGCATGTAATACCTTGCACTTGTCCACACTGAATTTCATCTGCCAGGTGTCGGCCCACAACTGAATATTATCTAAGTCCCTCTGAATAGCCTGTGCTGCCGAGATTGTATCTGCTGAGCCACCTATTTTAGTATCATCTGCAAATTTGACAAGTTTGCAAACTATCCCAGAGTCCAGATCATTAATATAGATTAGAAAAAGCAAAGGCCCTAGTACTGATCCCTGTGGAACTCCACTAACAACCTCACTCCAGTTAGAAGTGACTCCTCTAATCGACACCCTCTGTTTCCTATACATCAACCAGTTCATAATCCATCTACTTACATTACCCTGACTGCCTACAGCTTCCAATTTGAGGATCAGGCCTGTAAAACTCTTTGAAAATCTAAGTATATCATATCATATGCTTTCACATGATTTACAGCTGCAGTTGCATGTTAAAAAAAAAAAATCTTAAAAATTAGTAAGACATGATCTGCCTCGTCTAAACCCATGTTGACTATCTCCAAGAATATGGTTTTCATTAAGATGCTCCTCTATTTTCTGTCTAATCATTTTTTCCAACATTTTACAGGTGATGTTGGTGAGACTGATTGGTCTGTAATTTCCTGGCTCAGTTTTGTCCCCTTTATTGTGGATTGGTATGACATTTGCTGTCTTGCAGTCAGTTGACACATCCCCTGTTCTAAGTGTCATTTGCAATATTTGAGTTAGCGGCCTATAAATAATCTCCCTCATTTCTTTAAGTACTGTTGGAAATATACCATCTGGCCCAGGTGATTTGTTTGTTTTAATTCTGCTAGTACCTCCTCTTCATTTATCCTGATCTCTCTTAGGATTTGCCTGCACTGATTGTTAACCTGTGGCATGTTATCAGTTTTTTCTTTTGTAATAAACTGTGAAATACTAATTTAGAACATTTGATGATCAAAGCATCTCAGCTGATAACACATTGATTAAAAAAAACTATTCAGAATTGAGCAAAACAATCTGTCATTAAATGTAATACTTAGATCAAAAATGGATTATATCAGCCATCCTTTAATCTTCAATCTATTGTCAGGCAAATTGCAGATATTTAACCATTGTGGGGATGTGTGTTTGTTTCCACATTACTTTCCAAGCGATTCACTGGAGATTTAGTATGTGGAGGTCGGTGATTGTGCCTCTAAATACCATAATGCAAGAACAATGAAAGTGCTATTCCTTGGCCAGTGTTGATTTAGTAGGATAATCAGTAAAATTACACTGCGGTATTTTTTTACAAGAATTTTCAAGAATGAAGTCACAGACCGCTAGCTGTCAGTCCCAGATTAATACCTTCTAAACTATTAAACACAACAGTCCAAAACTAGACCTAAACAGGTGCATTACTACACCCAAACTAACCACATAAATACAATACTGTGTATGCATGTATGTAATTTATATACATACACTTCAGCCATGCATTCATATTTCTGTTTCTTGACTGTACGTATCTTCTGTGCTCATATTGCCAGTTTAGCGATAATGATTTAAAAGTTGCAATTTTCATACTGGTGGCGAATTATCTCTGTGCAGAGGAAGTTTAGGGTCCGTACTGTGATCCTCGTGTGGGAGGGAGAACACAGTCCTGTGCCTCGGGGGGGGGGGAGAGAAAGACACAAACCACTCAAGAGGCATCTAATGAGCGAGCACACTTCAGCTTCCCTGACAGAATCACTCTGACAGCCCTCTGAAGCCCTGACAGAAGACTACACTCATTCGGGTTGTTACTACTCCTACTTTCCAACTAAATTACAGAAGTGTGCGTTGACTTTTCTCTGGAACCGCAGCCGTTCCCTTGGCACTTTGCGAGGAACTGTTCTTTATTTACAGTGTTGAAGTGAAGTGCACAATGCGGCCCATCTGTCAACACCTCCGGCTTCTCAATTAAATCAGTAACAAACTTGTCAGGAAAAGAGGGGATTTCATCCATTAACCATATTTTCTCCCAGCCTGTAAGTGGAGCTCACTGACACGTATTCAGTTCCTGTAAAATAACAGGATCTGAGATGTTTCATGCTCCCTGATGGGACTTGTATCCACGAACCACCACAACGAGTCCATGGTTTCATATTGTCAGGGAGGTGAGAATAGGGGATTAGTGGACATCCCCTGATGCTTTTAGTAACCGAGACTCTCATCTTTTACATGACAAATGGAGAGCTGTGTTGTCCCTGAAATCTGAAGCCATCATCTCCCAAATATGATCAAAATAGTGATTCCCCAAATTAGATTTGAGACTATATGATTGATGATGATGAATATCTGCAGCTGGAAGCTGGAAGATCTAATTGGAGAACTAAACAGCGTATTAAAAACAAAAACCTCTCAGATTCATTATGACTTTTGTTGGTTCAGACTTCAATTCAATTCAAAATCGTGTTGTAAAGAAGAAATCCTTACATTGCATTTCTTAAATCACATCATGGAGCAATAAAGGAATATCAGATTCGCAGAGCCCCAGGTGAGATCCCAGCTCACGATTTTTACACAGGATTGCAGTATTTCCAGTAATGACCTTTTACTTGATGGAGATGAAGTAGATGCAGTGCCTGAATTTGCTTTTGCTGTGGCGTCTTGTTTTTGCAATCAGCAGAGCTTGAAAAGCGTTTAATTGTCCAAAAACAAGACACGTGGAAATGAAACTTCACCTCACAGCATGATACACATCTTCACTGTTTTTGATGAACAACGTGGCCGAGTCTTACGTCATTACAATGTGCATGGAGCCCAGAACAACACAGGTAATAAGTGCGGTTAAACCCTTTTCCCACCTTAACCTTGAGCTCAGCTATAATATAACGACAGCTCGCGTGGATGAATACCTCCATCAACAGAGTAAATGAATACAAGCAAGCTGTCTCTTCATGTCTGTCCTGTTTACTCCATCATGATTTTGGCGTTACTGTGGCTGGCAATGCGTACAAAAGCCTCACTTGTTCAGCTACATCTTTACAAACGAGCAGGGGCTGAAATGCACTTTGAATCCCAGGGAGAATTCACTTCATACCTTGTAAAGTCAAACCCTGACATGACCGGGCTTTAAAGACAAACACTTCGACACGAAACAAAATGGAAAGCAAAAACACGTATAACGTTTTTTCTGATGAAATCGTGACTCTGAATGACTGCAGACTGATGCCACTCCTTGTAGTAAAATTAAAGGGAGTTTTAAATAATTTATCTGAGATTCCACTGGGGTAACACATATATTCGATGTTCAGGACTTTGACATCAGTACACGGTACTGAGTGATTGCCAGTCTGGGAACAGGCCTGGACAACCAGGGGAACAAGAAACAAGTCCAGATGGGAATATAACTAACCATGAAGAGGTTCTTGTACAGTGATCAATCATTGTGATTGATACCTGACGTAGTCCAAGAAAAGAAAGACACACCTGAACAGCATCTTGGAAACTTTCCCAGACACGGCAGCTGCATCGCTGGTGACTCTGGAGGGAAATCTGAAGCACTGTCACTGCGGCTGCATGTGCGGTGATTGAGTGACAACTGGGCCGCAGAAAAACAAAAGAATATTAAACAGGTCGGCTAATTCTCTTCTCAACCCAATCCGACTTCTCATTAGCATGAATTACGTGGGCGCAGGGCTTGAACATTAGAGACACAATCCCCGTGTGCGGAGTTATCAATTCATCTTCCGATGCTCTGGCGGTTGATGAAAGCAGAAAAGGCGTGGAGTTGAAGCTGCCGTACGGGACTCTGTTAACGACAGCACAGGAGCCACGAGCTCATTAACGGACGGAGAAGCGGCATGGAAAGGTGAAAAGCAAGGATTATATCGCTAATGACTGAGTGGAAAATAATTGGCAGATAATTGGGAATCAAAGGTGCTAACACTATCCTGGTAAAATGAGTCTCCCACCCCCCCCACCACCACAGCAGGAGTTCAGTCTCTCTGATGGCAAGAAAGTGGGCAGGAATTATCCAAACCTCAGTCCTTTCTTCTCTGTATTTGCACAGCAGGTGCCTAACGGCTGCTGCAGATTTTCACTTACCTCCAGTCTTCACTGCAGAGACACGGGTTTTGAAGAGTCTTTTTCTGCAACACTAAACAAAATGAGCAGCTTGGGGTCTCTAGTTGGTGGTGTGTGGGGAAGGAGGGGGCTTTCCATGAGCCTCTCAGTTCAGACACCACAGGAAAACTGGGCCGGGACCCCAAACTCCTCTCCCACCATGAGATTAAAGCCCCTCTTCAATCGCACTAGTGCTGCTGTGACAGCATGGTGACATATCAAAACGAATAAAATTCCTGCTGTTTTGTTTCTTGAAATGTGTATATTTTGACAGCTGTAAGTCTTCTAATGAACAACAAAATAAATTAATAATAATACGTTTCCTTTCCTCTCTCCTTGAATGCAGAAGAACCACTTGTGTCAAGAAACACGACTGCTACATCATTTAGAAATATATTTTCTATTGAAAAAGCTTTTCACAAAAGCTGGTCAATGGTGCATTTATAAAACAGGGATTTCTTTTTTTTTTAGACATCAACAATCATGTCAGTCAACATAAAAGAGAAACAGACACAGGCAGCAAATATGAAAAAATAATAATATATATACGGAATAAGAAATGGTAGCTTCCACAGGGTGTATACTGGCAGAGTATTCCCACCAGGGTTTCTAGTACATTCTATATACAGTGTACAGTACAACTTAACAACATACATCATATCCAGAATATACAGTAAATGATCGGTCAGAATATAGAATCGCTTTTAGAATACAATGGGCAACACAGGTAATCAATGCATGTGTACAAGATAGGTTTCATCTTTTCAAAATCATAATTCGGCACAGCCCTCAAATAAAGGATAACAGAGCGATGTTTAATGTATTGAATGAACACACAAAACAGATTGTGTTGAATGAGTGCCGAGATGTGATCCGCACCCACCGGTGTTTTCATGTCGAGGGCTTTCGTGACACGAGTTCCATGAGGGATAATTGTAGCGCCTATTGTTACAATGATATTTTTCTTTAGTGCATGTATTGTGTTTTATTTTTGTCGCAGTGTTATTGTATTCACTGAACCGAGACTTGAATGTGTCATTAGCAAGCGAGCCCGGGCTGATACAGAGAATTATAATCTCCCACAAAATAATACATTCAAATACAACAGTGTGAACGATTAAACAAAAATAAACAGACAAATGTCACATTATAGGATAAGGGACCCATATTATATACTTATGTAATAGTAAGTAATAATGGTACACTGAATTAAAATGTATGATTGTTTTGCTGCATGTTCATGTAATCCAGCCAATCAGAAGCGTTCTGGTCAATATTTCAATAACAATGATCCTAATACTTTTAATAATGGATTTATAATTGGTTAATCTCTTAATCCATTCAAACATGAAGTGAGTGCCTTATCTATCAATCAAGATAGAGAGATATCAGTAATAGTTCTTCATCCAGCACACAACATTAGGAACTGATGCATGGGAATGAATGTGAAATTAATCTAAGAGTAAGATGCTCATTTCTAAACATCTGTATGGATCTCTTCTGTGGAAAATTGGGAGAACCAGCTGTGGCAATCTTATTGTACGAAATATTATCTTAAGAAAGCATCCACCGGTGAGTCAAAGTCAAATACACAGTATTTAATTTGCAATCCCCATCTGCATCAGCAATGATGTCTGCCACCTATGATTGATAATGTGGAGTTGATAAAGATAAAGAAATTGTGTAACAGAGTGTTGCCAAATGATGCTTGATAAAAAAAAAACACACACACAAAACAAAAAACAGACAAGTAAATCAAAAATACAATAAAATGAAGACATTTAGGTTTCCCACAAATATCCCCTGATGTTGTGAATATTGTAGGTGTTAGCTACACAAGGAGAGATGATAAACTTGCTGAATGCAAGAGTCACAGCTCACCGTGTACAGTACAGTGTGTAATTGTGCAAAGGCAGCAGCTTACAGATGTCCACCGGCAGGCAGGAGGAGTGCAGAAGTGTCTGAGAAAAGCACACTGAGGATTTGCACACATGCAGCCACTTAATTGAATTCCTGTACAGTTATTATCTCTGTTGTCTCTTGTGCTTGTGTGTTTGTTAGTTTTCCGGTGGGAAGATCACTTGAGTAATAAGGGTTCTGTCACTCATAGGTGCTGGTGCCTTTGCCAGGGCCGGCTTTACTCTGCCTGGGCGGGGGGGGGGGACACCTGAATTGTGCAGTCAGTGTGGTGGCAGCGGGGGGGACCCACACGGGTGATAAACGAGTCCGGGGCGGAGATACACACTGCAATCAACACTCCGGGTTATCAATGATCTCAACACAGCCCAGGCAGTCAGAGAGCTGCGGCTGTGCTTTACATGGCTGTATCTGCTACTCACAGCGGTATAGACTTACATATATGTATTATTATAATAATAATGAGATTTGGGGGGAACTCTGCACAATAACATCATCATTTGACAGCAACTGCAGACTGTCTATGGCAGACGTGCTCTGGAAATGTGACGCACGTGGTAAAGGAATCAACACATATCAGCTTAACCATGTAACACACTTGACAATTGATGGTATAAACATGTCATTTATTCATTTGTACTTCCTCTATAAAGTGCGAGACAATATTTTGGACAGCGGGGCTAAAAGATTCTGTTTGTGTCCTTGCGATTGACATTATTTTTATACAAATTCATGACACTCTTCAATGGCCTGAGAGTTGTTTAGATCTTATGATTAATTGATTCCAGGATATTGTGATTAATTTCATCTTCATAACAAGCTAGAATGCACAAGTTTAATAGTCAGAATTTGATTAATTAGAATAAAATGTATGTCCTTTATTGTGCCAGGGAACTCACTGCCTCGCCTCAAAGCTACAGAAAGTGGACATTTAGACAGATCAGTATATTTAAATAAATTTTATGAAATTACTTACATGAACATGACGGGGAAAAGGAGTATATACATATGTTATCTAACGTTTCCAATAAAATAAAGGCTTTGTTTTATACAGATTCAATAAAACGTTAACAGAAACCAAATCTCACAGATTGTGCGCTGTATATAATGACTTTCATTTCAGTGCATCCTTTCTGCAGTAACTCAGACTGCTCTATTACAGCAGAGATTACAAAAGAGCTGCGTGTGATTTTATACACTGAGATGTTTATCTGGTAAACTATCTAGTCCATCAGTGTCGGGCCAAGGTGGCTGCGGCAAAAACTTAAAACAAAACAACAACAACAATGAAACAAAGTAATGGAAACCTTCAATCATTTTGCCTGATTATTGACGTGATAAAAAGGCCTTGTTTTCCAAATAAAGTCAGATCTGTGAACATTTAACATCATATGAACTACAGCGCTAATCACATCATATATGTATAAAGTACAAAAATATTCATTCTCTATTTATTGTCTTCAACTAGGATATATTTTATATATATCGATTCATGTGCAAAGAAAGTACGCAGGTTTGAGGAGAGTGGGGACGAACATGTGACTCTCCAAAAACCTCTCTGAGAACAACACCTTGGTCCCAGTGCTGCGCCTAATTAACCAATTAGCATCACCTCTTTGGGTTCAGATCCTTTGTCGTCTATTCACTTTGTCAGATAGACACAAGAAAGTCCACACCAGATGCCAGTTGCATTAAAACAACTTAAGATCACTTTACCCATAGCCGAATATATGGCTATATTTAATATATATAACTCATGGATACTCAAGGTGTTTTGTGCAGCTCGCCCTGGGAGCTTTTCTGTGGAGAAGAGTGATTATTGAGCCCCAGGACAGCAGGAAAACATGAGCTCAGCCAGTAATGAGAATCTGTAAGACTGCACAGCCAAGGGGAAAAAAGAAAAGAAAAAAAAACAGCAACAGGCAGCCAGCGGTCTTCTGGAAACAGGGCGAGGGCACAGCTCCTGGCACGGGAGAGGAGAAACTGCGAGGAGCTGTCTTGAGCCGGAGGAAAAACAATATATCAAACCAACACAGGACCTGTTATTAATTAACTACCATATAGGAGGACAATTAATCAATACGAATACCTCAGAGTGAAGATTAGGGAATGGAAAAGTGTTGCGAGTCTGCAAGTCGGTGTCGGCTCCCTCCTGTGTCTGTGGGGATGCCCTTCGGTCTGGCGGGTGACAAGGGCAGCGCAGTGAGGGTGGGGGGGGGCAGCGTAGCTTAAGGATGGAAAAGACAGCGTGCGAAGACAGCGCCATGGACCGATACTGCCCCATGCTTCTACACCTCGACAAATTGTGCTCCACGGTGTAAGGAAACAAAACAAGAGCCACAAAATAAAAGGGTTTGAAAGCAAACGTTGAAACGGAGAGATGGGAGGGATTATATTTCCCTCTTCGGTTAGCGGTCGCTATTTGAATCCAGCAAAATGTTTGTGTTCTTGGGAAATACAGTATATGATCACAATCCCAACCGAAGTCTCTTTTAGTGATATTGAACAGTTTATTATTGATGGTTGGAATGAATAAACTTTTTCCTAAAAAAAATGAAAGCTACTTAAAATGCAATTTACTTTTTTCAAATCAAGTGTTTCTAAACTATAAATTGGAAAAGTGAAAATCATGGGTGTGCTAAAAGTCGAGTCCACTAATGCAACCAGTACCAGAATAACATCCATTCAATCAGATCATTGTGCAGAATATAACTGGAGACCTTTGCAGGTTTGTCAGTAAACACGGAAGGGATATTCGCAACATTGAGCTGTTTTTGTCCAATTTAGTTTCTAATTGACCGCCATAATTATTGCTTGTGCTCACCTTTTATGTTTCTGTGGCAAACTTGACAAACAGTGAAATCAAAATCAAAGACATATCCTATAAGTCTGATGTACTTTTCAGAATCGTCATCATTTTATTTTTAAAAAATACAATACTATTTCTCTGAAGTGCAAAATTTATGAGAATCATAAATATCCATAAATAAAAAAATAAGAAAGTCAAGCTACTGTTGTATATATTCTGGTGTGGTAGATAGCTATTTCTTTTCTTCTTCTTTTTGTATTCTGCATGAATCAAATCTAAGTGGCAGAAGAATGGGATCTTGATATGAACACAGCAAAACAACACGATTTGCAGAGGAAAACACAGTGTTTGACTGTGTGACACCACAGTCACCATCTGTAACAAGTCTCACAGAGTTGCCTTCGGTTTGTCTACTGTGCCGTTTGCTTTGCCCTGTCCGCTGGTGACACAGACACTACATGCACTACTGCGCTTACAGCACAAGCCATGAGGAGATTAATAGACCGCAACGAGTGGAGGAAAAGAAAGACAGAACTCAAACAAAACAAAAGAAGGGGGAAATTAATAAACAGATAGCGACGTTGAAGCTGAAACAAGTGAAAAATGCACAAGACCCACAGGCTTAAGTTAGGCACCGAGGAACATTACCGTCTCATCTTAGAAACACACAGTATCGTTTGTCACCTTAGGATTTTTGTTTGACGCTTTTGGCTCAGTTTCGATGAAGAGCGCAGCAGTCCGCAGGCCGACACACCCTTTGGTATTTGAAGAGCAGCCGTCCTGGTGGAGGACAACGCTCAGCCCTTGGCAGCCGGGGACCAGCCGCTTCAGAAACGCCACCTTTCAACACGGAGCTCTTTCTCTAAAACACTCCACTTCAAACGGCATCTCCATGAGCACTCTCTCTCTCTCTCTCTCAGTGGGATTGTCACGGCTAAGAAAGACTGTACACGAAACGGTGGTGTCCAGTCAGCTGGTTCAGTGTCTGACGCGAGGCATTGGAGTGTTTTGTGTTTTCCACGGAGAGAGAAGTGCGCAAGTGCGTTTTTGCTCTTCTGTCCGACGCTGGCGTCTTCTCGTATCGCGCTGGTGTCCGTCGCTCAGGCGTACGTCTCTCTGGACTTCAGCGCCTCCAGCTCCTTGTCCTCCGTCTGCCGGCCGTTGAGCTGCTCGCTGTTGCAGTCATGGTGGTACAGGTAGACGGGCACCTCGGTGATGGACGTGGCTGTGTACGAGGTGGAGCGCATGGAGCAGTGCTCCCGCCGCCGCTGGCCCCACTGGGCCTTGTACTGCATCCACTGCCTCTTGAGCGCCGCCTGCACCTAAAGCACCAAACAGAGCTCATTACTTACACACAGAACAAGGCTGTGCGTTTTACTCTTTACTCTGGCCTGTGAATATCAGATGTACTGCAAGACTCGGGCTCGGTGTCTGAGGGATCGGTTGAACAGGTCGGTCCGGTGGCAGCAGGACATGTAAAGTATCTGGGAGGGCTGTGCATGTTTTAAACGAAGGTGCCCTTAGGAAAAGCACTGAAGCTACGCCGGCCAGTGCTCAGCGGCTCTTACTGTGTCCTTGTCCTCTCTGAAAAAGCCTACACACACTCCATTGTAATGCATTTAAATTACTTGACATGCTTAGTGGGGAATGATTGTGTTCACGTATGCGACTTTTGGAGGAACCAGCCGATCGCTGAAGAAGGGATCAATTAGCCCAGCATGGCTGCGCTCTGTGTCAGCGCTTTACTGGCACGCCATTGACAATGGGGTACAAAAACGGAGAACATTTTTTTCATGTTGTGCCGAACAAACAATTAAGCAGAACAAACATATTCTCACAAAACTGATTACTTCTGTCAATGCACCTTTTATCCCACAGATACTTAATCTGTCCCGCAGACACATCCAGCTTGTTTACAGCATGCCTCAGTACTGATTGGAAGCGACTGCTCATGCATGAGCTAATAATTGACCTATTTCTTCTGCACTGAGTAATTTCCTATCTATTAAACATACATATCAAAGACCCTTTAAAGCTCCTCATTCACTGGTTTCATTCCTAAGTCCTGGAACCGCTTGCTGCCTCTTCCACAGATGCTATTTTTAGTCGCTGCATTGTACTAAATTTTTCATGCATAGCTGATGTACTTTTTTTCTAAATATAATTAATTTAAGCATTGTTACTATACTTATATTCAGCCTCCAGTCCCGAAACTCTGTCCCTCCCTCTCTCTCTCTCTCTCTCTCTCTCTCACACACACACACACACACATAAAAAACAACAATGGCCTAGAATTGCTGTGTGTTGGAATGAGTGTGTTGGTCATAAAATGTGTTTTTCAAACGTTTAGTTTGTGCATCCCTTGAAAAACAATCTCTGATCAGAGACAGTATAATTGAGGCAGGTGGATACATCAGTTCAGTTCTTTGAAACCATCATTGTGTCTGTATCCCCCCCGCCCCCACCCCGTCTGGATAAAATGCTCAGTGTAGCTAAAAGAAAGCACTAAAGACTGTGAGCTTTTCCATTGTCAGTTCATGTTATCTTTCTATTTCTACTTGTATAACTCACAATAGCATTAATGACTAACACTTCAACAGCTTCTTTAAACTATTAGACTAAAAATTACAACACAATAATTCACACGAGAGTTCAAATGTGGGGCTTTAATCATCATTCATTTAAACTCTCGGCTAATTCAACCTTAATAAAATCTTCCTTCTATTAATAAAAGCAAGACTATAAACCAAATAGTATTTCAGCTCTTTAAAATTGACCCAAGGACAACTGGGATGAGCTGGTTTAGACCAGAAAACAATCACAACAATAATGAGCTTGTTTGTGACATGCTCTACTGGCTGATAGTGTCACCAAACATTCATCCATGCAGATGTGATTTTCTCTCCTCGATTGTTACCTTGAGATTCAATCTTAACAGTTGTCAATGGTGTGCAAATAAGCACTGTCACTGATGGAAGGCATGAACGACCAGAACCATCTGTCTATACCTCACAATGTGGCTAGACTGTTGTATGGAGGAAAACGATTCACCATATTAGATTTAAATTAAATAAACGGACTGTGGTGCGTTCCTGAGCCCTGGTGGGAGGAGCTAACTCGTGGCTCATCTCAGCAGGCTTTTCTCACCGAGGATCTCCATGGCTTGAGCAGGCCAATCGGTCCCCAGCTGAGCTCAAGTGTCATGAGACCTGGACTTGCCCCGGAAGTGTTTATCTAGTGTTTTTCTAGATTTCATTACCATTTTAAAACGTTCATCATTCTTGGCTAATCGCGATGGCCGAAACTATTCCTATTTTGCCTCTAAGCTGGGCCCATGTACTGTTGCAAATCACAGGACACAAAAACTGGAATGAGAAAAAGGGAAATTCAGAAGTCTTACCTCCCCGTTGAAAAAGCAAAATATCGTCGACACCAACAATCCCTGGAGAATGAAAAACGAAACGCGTGGCTTCAGTATTAAACACCAGGCTTGTCAGGCTCAGCTTTAACAAGTTTTTTTTGGGGGGGGGGTTAGATCCTTACCAGATAATGCATTAATACGTTCATAACGTAATCGTATATTTCTCCAGCCAGTCTGTTTTCAGGTCTCCAGGGAACGACCACAAATTGAATTCCCAGCAAAGGGACGAGGATCAGCGTGGCTCGCACAGCCTTCATGTACATGTTGGACTCGGCTCGATGGGTGTCCCTCAGCTTCGTGACCAACACCCGGACAATGTTGAGCAGGAAGAACAAGTTTACCTGAAAAACATAAATGGGATCAGAATATAAATAGGAATAGGAATATCACCCAAGAAAAGACGTGAAGCCGCGATGAGAGAGAAGGTTCAACTTTTTCAAGCAAGTGTGATTATAAAGAATTTTCTTCTGGAAGATTGAAAAAAACTTACTATTAACGCTGCCATGATGGGTCCGTGAACAATGTAGAGCAGTTGTGTTTCCACGCTCATCCAGCAGCTGCCAAAACCAACAAATCAATCAATAATTGGACTTTGAAAAAGGAATCGCATTCGAAATGTAAATGCAACTTGTCCGTACTCACTTGTCATCAAAGTATTTTGTTCTCGCCACAGCGTAGATGGACGCCGGCACCAGAGGGAATCCTGTGAATGTTAACAGCAGGGTTTAGTTTCAAGAGAAGAAACACAAATCTCTATAAAGTGTTCAGGTTCGACACAAACAACATCCAGTCTGATCGACTGGCGAGACAATTTAGGATGAGAATTAGATGCCCTAACTTAACCTAAAATAGACTTTCACATGCGTGCAGCAAATACTTTCTTGAGATGGATTTAAATAACTTAAATACATAATTCACTTTCAAATGTATCCGTCAGGATTAAAAGCAGAAAAGCTCCATTGCCCTTCATGCATCGCTCTCTACGAGTACACAGGCATACAGCGGTACATCTACACAACATCATAGGAGGCCATTATTTTTGCCAGGAGGGATGGGAACTGGTACTGCTTGACATCCAGGTTGGGAAACACAGTGCATTAACATTCATATTTGTCTCATCCTATTACTAATTACCCACTGTCTGTCCAGCTCTAAGCTTTTGGACTGAAGTGTTACAAATATAAGGAATTGAACTGCGCCTGTCTTTCTTACATGATCTGATCATCAATCTTATCCTGGAGAGGAATTATAAGACCCACCTCACTTCACACGTTGACTCTGTCCCTGCAGGAAATATGGAGTGTGTTGAGCTTTTAATAAGTCGCTCATTCAGGTGAGTGAGGGTTTTACTACACTTTGTGATGTTGTGGCCCCATCTACTTAACTCTCCATTTTGTTCTTGTGAAAAAGCACATTTCGCACTAAAGATTGAGGGAGTCTCTTCTCCTAAACAGTAGAACGAATGCCAGCTTAGTTGACGTTGACGGAGGACCAGACAATGACCTCGACTACTGTTGTGTCTTGGTGTTGATGACACAACTCATATTTACTACGGACAATAACAGCTAGGGAGATATGAGCCATTTTGAATGCCTTGCAGGTAACTTACCCCACCCTAGGAGATAGTACCAGTGCAGATGCTGCTCCTCTGCAAACACCGCCACCACAATCAGGGTGTGCAGGTAAATCCCTTCGCACAGCATCCAGAAATAGTTACAGCCCATCATGTACTGCTGGAAAAAGTGCAGAACCTTGCAGCCCACCTGGAAAAGACAACGCAGGGCAACTGAGCAGACTGCGGTAAAAATGCCTTCTGTGTGTTCCACTGTGTTGGAGCTTGTATTGTGGCAACGCTACAACGCTAAGATCACGCTGTCCTTCTGCTTCTTACTAGGAAATACACTTTAATAAAGATGGGCGATACATCATGGTTTTCTTTTTCTTTTTCGCTTTTGTCAATGAAGGCAGTTATGGCACATAGAGTCAATTTTACAGACTGGGATGTTTTTGGGCCAATATTAAAAATATCAATAAAGTACAGCAGTTCCCAAGAAAAAATATGATATCTATACATTTTCTGAAATGGCAGTTAAAATGTCAACAGTCCTGCACTCCCTCTTGCGCTCCTCCTCCCATTTCTGCAGACCCAGTTGTAAGAGATGAACCCTGACAAGTGTGTGGTCTGCAAAATAATTTCAAAAGCCTCTCCGGGTCGACACCGTAAAGACCACGATAGAGCCGGTCTCCCTGCGCACAAGATATTTGAGCCTTGTTTAAACGCAAGGTCATTAATGAAATGACACGGCCATAAACAAGATGCATTTTTCAAAGCCCGGTGGAGGTTTGTGGTGTGTGGAAGGGGACAAATGAGCGATGGATGACTGGCCTCGGTTTGATCGGTTCTGTTTGTTCACCTCGGCTGCCAAAAGTGAAGCCCCCATGAGAGGGTTGAGTGTGGGAAACGAACCCAGCGAATGCTTTCTGAGGAAACTAGTCCCGTACACTGTGCACCAGTGGGCATGCATCTGGTCTTTGTACAAGTGTGTTTGTTTGTTTATTGTATGGGGGAACGTTCTGTTCTGTCTATTTGGATGATATCAAACAATTAATCTCAATTAATCCACAATAGCATCTGATGCCGAGAATGGACACTGTGAAGCACGTACGCTGCTTTTCCTGTTGTTTCCCCTTTCCAGTATCACCAAGGGTGTTTAATACTCTTATACGCCAATACGACACCCATATATCTGAACCTCTCTCGGCCAAACACACCATGAAGATAAAACAACCCCCTGGAGTCAATGCCACATGTCGTTAAACTCGCCATTGGTTGTAACGTTAGTTCTGTGCTGCACTCTGGACACACGGTCAAGTAAATAGTCTTTTAATTACACCGACAGCCACCGCTTGGGAACAGCAGTGCCATCAAGAGCACAGGGGAAGAAAAGTCTTAGCAAAACAAACAACAGCAGTAAAGCTGTTTAATTATAGTAACCAACTGTTCAGCATTAGGATGAGCCAATGTCTTTCAGTTGGTGAACAACAGCTGGATAGGAAGATATGTTTCTGCTTGTGTGCAATGAAGATCTGCCCATAAAAAGTGTGGAGAATTACACTAATACTACAAAACTGAAGAATCCATGAATGTTTACAGGACTTGAAGGAACACTTTATGCAAGATTACCTTGGTGGATTACCTTGGTACAAGTCCATTGGAAAGCAACACAATACCAAAGACTGATCTTAAAATTGGAAGCTGTATGTATTCAGGGTAATGTAAGTAGGTGGATTATGAACAGGTTGATGTATAGGAAGCAGAGGGTGTCGATTAGAGGAGTTGCTTCTAACTGGAGTGAGGTTGTTAGTGGAGTTCCACAGGGATCAGTACTAGGGCCTTTGCTTTTTCTGATCTATATTAATGATCCGAAACTTGTCAAATTTGGCTCAGCAGATACAATCTTGGCAGCACAGGTTTTTCAAAGAAACTTGGATAATATTTGGTTGTGGTCTGGCAGATGAAATTCAATGTGGACAAGTTCAAGGTATTACATGCAGGTAATAAAAATGTCCTCTATAATTACACTATGGGAGGAATAGAACTGGATCAAGTAAAGCATGAGAAAGACTCAGGAGTCCATGTTGACTCCTCACTTTCTCCATCCAAACAATGTGGGGAAGCAATAAAAAAGGCAAACAGGATGTTAGGGTACATTGTCAAAAGTGTAGAATTGAGAACAAGGGCAGTGATGTTCAGACTGTACAATGCACTAGTTAGAGCTCATCTGGATACTGTGTGCAGTTCTGGGCTCCACACTTCAAGAAAGATATCGCTGCTCTAGAGGCAGTTCAGAGGAGAGCAACCAGACTTATTCCAGGTCTGAAGGGAATGTCCTACTGAGAGACTGAGGAACTGAACCTTTTCACCCTGGAACAGAGGAGACTACGTGGGGACTTGATCCAAGTCTTCAAAATCATGAAGGGCATCAACCACATCAAACCAGAGGAGCTTTTCCAGATCAGCAGGGACACACACACCCGGAGACAAAAATGGAAATTGGGCTTCAAGACATTCAAGACAGAAAACAGGAGACACTTCTTCACACAGAGAGGCGTCACAATCTGAACAAACTCCCCAGCGATGTGGTTGAAGAAACAATTTGGGAAAATTCAAAAATAGACTGGATAGGATCCTTGAATCACTTAGTTATTAATGGACACCAAACGAGCAAGATGGGGCGAATGGCCTCCTATCATTTATACACTTTCTTATGTTCATAATAATATGATAAATCCGCAATAAAACCACGTCAAAAGTGAAAACCGATTCATCATAAGGGGCAGGAAATGACACCGCATGTGCGCCAAAAATTAGGTGCTTCTGGATTCAACTCTACTCATAGTACCAGACATCCCTGACTCGATCCGTGACAAACTGCTAAAATCAATTCTGCCAGCTCCAGTTGAAGCCGCCAAGTATGTATTGTAAGACACCCCTGCAGGCGGCTGATAATGTCCTCCCACACCGACCCCAGCACCCTAGTGCTGACCCCAGAGTCCTGACTGACAGACCCTGAGCATCTCAGACGTCCACTGCGCATCAAATCAGTGACACTTCTGGTTAGCTTGGAATTGGGACTCTTAAGTGCCAACTGTGACACATTAAGCTGTTCAGCTGTAATACCTTGGAGTCCCAAATATTACACCTTAGTTCTAAAGAGAGAGAGAGAGAGAGAGAGAGAGAGAGACAGAGAGACAAAGATCACCTTCCTTTTCTAAAAGTTAGGGACTGTTTCAATCCATCAGTTACTCTGTGATTAATAACTAATAATAATAATAATAATAATAATAATAATAATAATAATAATAATAATAATAATAATAATAATAATAATAATTAATAACTATGGATGACAAAAGCTGCGCTGAGTTTCAGATACAAAGGAGGAGTACGACCACATGCTGGCTTTCGATAGGCTTGTGTTGCTCCCTGTGGTTATACAGAGGAAATGGCAGGTGGAAAAAAGCATGTTTCAGCGTCGGGGTAAACACTTTATCATGTAATAATCCTATTTAAAAAAGGCCAAGTGACCTGATATAAATTCCGAATGCTGTGCCCTAAAAGCGGATTTGCTCACCATGCACAGCCACGCTAAATTACTAAGGCAACGGTCCGCATTAATGAAAGCATCCCCGCTTTCCTCAGTGTAGTTTGTAGCATTATAGTTTGGTTTGTAATTTTTTGTTCCTGGTTTGGCAGACAATACCGGGAGTGGGGCCACGGCGCGTACATTGCCAAAGACAAACTGGCATGAGCAGGAGGATGATTGTTTGAAGAGCTAATGTATCTGTCTTGGAAAAAGCAGAACACATTACAGTACATAAAAATACAGAAGCTTCTGAAATGCATATATATATATATATATATATATATATATATATATATATATATATATATATAAAACCACATCATCTTTATGTAAAGATACATCTATATGATAAAATCAGAAGCTTTGCTGGTGTGGCCCGGAAAATAGATGATGTGCATCGAAACAAGTGGAATATCTTATATATATATATATCTATATCTATATCTATATCAATATTTTGTGATTTTGAAGGCTACTGCTCACACCTGAGCTAATTTAGGATTGGTATTACAAGGGGGATGGACACTTATCCAGCCAAGCTATTTCAGTTTTATTTTGAACACATTTTCTACAAATGTCTAGAATAACTTTTTCACTTGGAAGTTGTGGAGAAGGTAAAAAATGTCTTTATGCATTTTAGTTCTGGGCTATAAGGCTATATATTCCCAGAGTCCTTTTGTCCTAAGGAATAATATATTACTATTTCCAAATCTAATTTATCTAAAATTGCCTATTTTATAATAGCAGGGGAGAAATTAGAATATTACAGAGATAAAGATGACTTCAGCAGTATAAGGAAAAAGCAGATCACTGTGAGCCTTCAAGGGATGCTTAAATACAGAGATATTAACTAGCATTACAAATTGAGATGACATACACGGCTAATTTCATATCACACCAATCTGCAGCTCCACTGTTCATGGGTCATTTCCCTCCCCTGTCCAGGACCCACAGCAGGGTTTTACTGCAGTGCCTGTGCTACACTTCGCACAAATCCACAGGGACGGAGCTCGGTTACTGGGAACACCGACGATGTACCACCATTTTGAGGATCAATCTATAATCTGGTCTGTTCTGCAAGTTATTGACCGATCAGTTCTGGAGGTCAACAAAATTCTCGTCAAAATTCTCATCGTGGATTAGGTTACGCATCTCAGAAGATCCATAACACGACACGGCGTAGGTTGTTTGTTTGTTTGTTTGAACTATCACAGATTTGTGAAGCGATACGATTCATTTTGCATTTCACTTTCAAATTGTTAAGTCATGTAATATACAAAAAAGTGCGACGTTTGTCTTTCCTATCTTAATCCACTTCCCAGATTAAAGCATAACTCTGCCCAGCAAATGTCTCTTCATTCTCATTCTCTTCGGTACGTTAAACACACCAATTCCCTCTCCCATTTGGCGAGAGTTAAATATGCTTTGATGGATGTTCCTGATAAAGGAGAAGTGAAGACTCTTTCTGGAGTTTGAATCCTAAAACTGGGGATCATGGTGGGGGAGCTGGGGAGGATTTAGACTTTCTATTTGTGTATATAACTTAAATATATATATAGTCACCTTTGGGAAATTGTGACATTTCTCTGGGACTCTCATATCTCTCTGAACTCCACATCCCACACACATTCACCTTCCTTTTTTAAACCTCTTCTTTAAACAATATATTTTTTTAAATTCTAACTATAGTACCTTAATCTATATCTGTATCTCTATCTTACTTTGAAAAATGTCCTGGAGTTATCTTATTTAAATAAGTACTAAAACTGTCAAGTCAACCAGCCCAAGGGAAAGTGTGTCGAATGAGAATAACTCCAAAGAAAACATTGAGACACAGTAACATGGCAGACAGATTTATGCCTCGGTATTTAAGCCTTTGACTCGATTCAAAGGAACCCAGATCTGCAGTCGGTGAACCCAACTCAGGGCTGTCTGTCATGTCTGCCAAGGAAAATGGGTTTCCAGAATGGGTTTAAAAATGTAAAATAAATGAGAGGAAAAATGCAAATACTGTAATGAATACTGTTTTTTGAGAAACTGAAGGCGAAGAGTGTGTATATTATATTAACAGATACTATGTTCCACATTAAATGATTATAAGCCTGTGTGAGATAAACTGTTGAAAACATAGACAATACAAAACAAACCGAACACCCAATTAAATCTCAATCTCTTTACCTATAATGGATTTAAACTAAAATGTGAAAACGAAGGAAATAATACATGTATTCACCAGATAAAATCTACGGATCTTCCCTCGTACAGATTTTTATACATCCCAGGGTGGGTTACAATACAGAAGGCATTTTCCTAGTTCAGTTCCAGACCGGACGGAGATTAAGCTGGAGGGTTAAAGGGCACGGGGAATAAGCAGGAAAGCTTTCCACGTGTACAGAACGGCTGAATCACGACCACGCCACCAAGCACTGCGTTCAAGAGCTGTAAGAACAGGCGCACAACACCTGCCAGGGCTTCAGTCACCACCGACAGATGGGCAAGACGGTTGTGCGGGGGGTGATGATGTGAAACACTGCCCTGAACTGTAAATAACCCTGGATGAGGGCGTCTGCCAAGATCAGTAAAAAAAATAATGTAACCATCAACAGACAGCTCTTGGTGTCTGCGGAGGATATGCAGGCCAGCGAATCTGATGTTCTGCTTGGGACAAACAACTCCGTAGTTCCTGGTCAGAAGCCCAGTGTGTCATCTTTATATTTTTGATAAAACAGGTTGAAGTTTATGTGGAACGTCAGCAAGTATCTCAGGTAACACAACTACAACTGAGAACTAAAACAGTGTGCTAGTGGAGACGGTAAATGAGACGGTAAATATTGTGCATTCCCTTGAATCCCAATAACAAATCCTAGACTCCCAAACACATTGACTGGACCTCCTAGTCACTCAGACACAAGATTGTACACAAATAGAAATGGTGTGCGCTTGTACTTGGTAATAAACATTGCTGGGGGGGAAGATGTGAATAATGAAAGAAAAAGAAAATACATGGACCGGGGGCAAAATATGAAACATTCTCTATTTCATGTCATCAGCACAAGCCTGCTCCCGGGAGGCCGAGGGAGAAGGTGAATATTTTGTATTTGTACATAGCAATAGTGTTTAAGTCACACTTTTTATAAATGCTCTTTTGCTACTAACATCTATAAAGGAAGGCAGTGGCTTTTAATGGGCGGCCAATGGAGCAGACGGTTTCCAACGTACTCACAGGAATGGACTGCAGGAGTGAGGGTTTGCTGGTGACGCTGATGAGGTTTACAATCGTAAACACGGAGTTAAACAAGTATGAGCAGAACAGGTTCTTGTGGAGGGTTATCCTTTGGCAGCTGAGGCTCCTGGAACAAAATAACACAGTTGTTTTTACACTGACATTATGCACTTGGCAGTACAGACAAAAACATGTACATATGCCTCAGATATGCTCAATGTTAATCATTATTTGATCTTGCTGGCACCTTAATATACATAGATGACATGATAACACAGCTTTCTATTGTCATTGGCAAACGGATAATTACTTAATAACAATTAAATATCCGAGTCTGATGATCACTACATTTTCAAAACGAAGAAAAACCAACAACCCAGTTATATACATTACAGGGTGTAAATGTTTCAATGAAAAGTAAATGTTTTATTCCATTTGTCCCAATTCCTGTACTTAATTTGATTGCTGGCAGAATGAGTTGGGATGCTTGTCAACTTTACGAGTTTTAAAATAAAGTGTTTGTGCTGCATTAATAAACTAGTTTAGAACATAATTAAACAAACAAATGAAACCCTAAAGAACCGCGTCATTCTATATAAAAACAATCATGTCTGTGATGCCTAAACCAAATATCATAATTGTCTGGCTTTTATCAACTTAATTTGATTCTCATACAATACGTGCAATCTTGAAGACCTACCAAAATTAAGAGCATTACATTCACTGCCAGCTCTGAACTCCTGATTGACAGACCCATAGACACAAGAAAAGGGGTTACTTATTGGAGACAAATTCAAAACTTAAAAACTAACATTAAATGGACAGAACTAAAAACTAGGAAGGAAAAAAAGAGTATCAAACAAAATGAAAATATCTGGACGTCCCTGCCAGCATCACATGACCTGGAGAGCCAATCAGCCCGTGAGAGACAAGGTTTTGATTGCTGGGAGAGAGCTGAACTCTTATTCACGAAGGCTGTTACAAAGAACCTCATCTCAGCTCCATTTCTCAAACACCTGTGCAGGTAACGTGTCTCGATCACGTCCTCTGTCCTCAACGCACTCAGAGAATCGGGACATTCCTCTCTGACGTCCGTGGCTCAGTGTAACAGTCATAAAGACAGGGAAACGACAGCCATTCACAGTCAAACCCAACATCTGGAAGGAATAGCCGATAACATTGAGACTTTGATGTTTAAAAGAGATCAGACCATAAATACCACCCAGCTACTCATGAAACACGGTCCGCTTGACATTCGGCTCTTTCAGTTTTTGACCTGAATGTTTTTATAAGTCAGCTTGGTGCTTTTTCACAGGCTCCCCCGATGTTATGGGGATATAACATATCATGTATGAAGCAGACTGTAATTCCATAATCCTTTCCATAGAGAAATAATATACAAAAACTACACTTTATCATTTGGGTTTGTGTGCTGAAAGGCAAGATAACTGTACCTGCACACAAAGACCTGGATAACGAGCAGATAAATATAAAAATATGTGGCTGATTAAAGTGGGCTAAAACCACTACTCTAACTACTAAAGCATCAACATCTGGCGACTGCATTTCTCTGTCAAATTGTCCTCTAAGTGTTTAACATCCAAGAAAGACAATGTTATCACTTTAGATCAGATCATTTAGACCGGGTCACCTGGGGCAGCTTCTCTTATCAGGAAATTATGTGTGATCTGTAAACATTTCTTCCTTGCTACTAAAACAAGCTGTATTGTGGCTTTGTTATACATTATAATGGTGCTGAATTGGCAGGAAATTCTGAGCAGTACAAACATACCAGTTTATGCTTCTGAAAATCCTATATATACCTACAAAGCCTATTTATTTTCCAAAACAATAATGATTAATTATTTTCTTTCTTTCTTTTCAACAGAACAAAAACGTACAAGGTCTCACCGGGAAATAACAATATAAATAGATATATTAGTTGTAGGCTACATGTTTATCTTGTTTAAAAGGTTTTTTGATTTTCTTTTAATAAATAAATACCTGCAAATGCTTTCAGAGAACAGAACATTATGCTTCACATGGCATTATTTTCATTAGCTTTATGATTTTAGAAAATAAGATTTAAAAACCAATCCCCTCAGATGAAATCGCAACCAATTAGCTTTGAAGTGCACCTTGTCGTTTGTTTATCAGATGAAAAGCAAGAAGACCGACGCATAACCTCTGCTGTGGTTTAAAAGGACTTCCTAACGGTGTCGTGCGTCGAGAAATACAAAGCTGAGATGAAAGAAGCAAAAAACAGTGTGTGGTTCAAACAACAAAAGACAAACCCTGAGACAAAATAGGATAATTAACATCTGAGCTGCCGTGTGCATTGGGGCAGGATTTGGACTTGCGTTTGGGTGTACAGGACAGAAGCGAAGAAATTTTCCATTTAAATCCTCAAAAGTAAAAAGGTTGGATAAGCCAGGCCAGTGTCCTACGGGAACACAAGGGATTGTAGCAGCACGGCTTATTAAAACACGTTCCCTTGCTTCGACTCCTTAATCCAGGCCCTACACACATCCTTTATGCAAGTCTTTCCAGTTTTTCCACATTTCTCTTCCAATTATCGCCAAGTGCCAGGGGGACTGATTTGGCATGCACTGCGCACCCATAAACGCTGTCATTGTGCGCGCTGTATCTCTGACCTGTTCGCCCACTATAGGCCCATGTGACGTGGCAGAGCCTGACTCATTAAGCATCTATTTCTGCTATAAACTGCGAACGTGACTCTGACATACTGAGAGGAGGAAGAGCCAGAGGAAGCTGTATTAGTCTGTTTGTTTTATTGAACAGATTAACATTTTGAATTCCAACAAATACGGTACAAATATAATGACAGGTCTCCCATTATAATTAATTGGGGACAGAGTTGTTGATGCAGTAAAATACACTGACCTTATGTGTCAGATAAATGTAAAAGAAATCAGAATCATGGTGGAACACAGACATGCTGTGGATTGTTTTACACGGTGTCGATCCCAAAGGTGCAGCTATTGGTGAGGATCCAAACCCTTGCCATCTGGAGGGCTTTCTCACCAGAAGGATAATTATTTATGTGTTTTATACATGATGTGGTCTTTACTAAACCCTTTACATGGTAAATTAACCTTTCAGGATGTTTGGGACGCAACATCACCAGTCCTGTGTCCAAACAGGGAATACACACACACATCCACTATATATAAAAACATAAGAAAGTGTCAATCGAGAGGCCATTCGCCCCATAGTGGTCGTTGGGTGTCCAGTCTATTTTTGAATTTTCCCAAATTGTCTCTTCAACCACATCACTGGGGAGTTTGTTCAGATTGTGACGCCTCTCTGTGTGGAGAAGTGTCTCCTGTTCCTGATATCATGTGTATCCTATAGCCATGCAAATGTGTCCATAAGACTATCATTATTCCATGTCCCTACAGATTAACATTTGTCACCCGAATATATGCAAATCATCTTGGTACTGATGTCACAACTTATTCACCACAACGGTTAACTTCCCATCTTTGTTATTTATCATCCATTACTGCAGAAATTGAATCCATACAGAGCGAGAGTATTTACTCTTCTGATGCGCTGAGGCTTAAATAACTAGGATTTAAATAATGAGCCATGTCCTCAAATGCAAATAACAAATTATACAATCAACCTTTATTAAATCAATCGTCTTATTTTATTTTTCTAGATTCCAAAGGAGTCGACGGCTGCCATGCCATTTTATGCATAATCGCGTTCCCTGTGACATTTGCCATTTCAAACATGCTATAGAATAACACACACTTACTTGAAATAAAAGAATATCACCAGGGAGATCAACAGTGACACTATTGACAAAGTATGACCCACAATCGCCATGTAGTACAGGATTTGTGCCATCTGTGGAAACAAACAGGGAAATGTTACATTCAATTCTTCTCTGAAATTGCAATCATGTATTTATTCAAAACAGCGCTGCGGGGGCTATAGGGCTGAACCCACGTGCTGGACGGAGGTCACTCTTGGGGGCAATGTCAACAGGATTTGTTTCTGTGAGTTGTGTTGTTGTTTTACCCTAGATTTGCTCTTAAAATGTAACAGTGAGGAATCTCCATCTCTTTCCACATTCTGCCACATGCGCAGACAAGCCAATTAATCTACCTCCATGCAGAGCCTCGTCAGCGAAGAGGGAACGCAATGACATTAAGACTGAGACACGGTACTGAGCCCATGCACTTGGCCAACTGTTGCCAGATAAAACCCAGCTTCTAAATAAACACAGGCAATTTGCTACACAATATAAAGTACAAGATGCTCTGCAGTCTTAAGCACAAGTCAAATTGCTTTTGACCTTTCTGCTGAGAACGCTGGCAGGGGCGGCTGATGAGGAATCTGCTCTCTCACACTGTGGATGTTTTTAATTCGCAGTCTTGACCCTGACTCTCCGGCAGATTAATGCCAGCTAGTCTATTTTACAAGTGTGGGCTTCTTGATTACTTTGGCCACAGCGTGTGACGCAGGAAGTGCTTCAGTAAGGCTGGATTAACCTCGAACTCAGAAATGCAGAAATTGAGGAGTAAGAAACAGCATTCGCGGTCTTACTTCAGGTCTAGTCTCTTCCCCTGATCCTCACGCATACTTTTCTCCGGGAAAATTCATTCCCATCATGCAGTCACCAAACAAGCGGTTCCCTTTCTGCCCATGTTGTTGTGCTGCTGAATCACCGCTGCCCCCAGTCATGACATCACGGTCAATCTGTCACAGTTTGACAGAGCAAGATGGGATGGACCACTCCCCAGTACAGCTTCATGAGATCAATATGGTGAACAGTACACCCATTCATATCTTCCTAAACTACTGGCAATTCACACCTTCACAATGATCCCCCAACCACCACCACCACCACCTCCCTCCTGTGTAGTATTGGGTTGGTTCTTAAATCGCGACAGTGAGGCTCTCAGATTCATGAGATTGCCCACCTCATGGTCCGTTCCTACGCACAAACAAATTAAATCTCCTTAGAAGTTCTGTCAAAGAGTAGACGGGTCCTCTCAGTCAGAAAACGCCCAGTAACTTCCAAATGTGTTTGTTCCGGACCTCCCTCACACTACAGCGCACTATAAGATTGGTACACTCCCAAGGTGCAGGGGATCGCATCGACGCACTCTGGCTTTGTGTCGCTGGAGTTAAAGCTGCGCTTGACAGACCAGACGCTGAACCCCATGGCAATTGCCGCTCGATACAATTGCACAGAAACTCCTACCTTTGCTTTGCCCTCTGTGTGCGCTATACACAACGTGTAGTTAGACCAGGTCCTGTTGTTATCGGGGTGTCGGAACCAGTGCCCGGCTTCATCGCAGTATTTCGTGGCCTTTTCTGGAAATATGAACACAATGTCCAAGTTCATACGATTCCCTACATTTCTTTCGGAAATTCCCAGCATAACCAGTGGGAGGTGAGAATGTGTCTCTTCTGTTCCATTTATTTGTATTTCAGTTACACAAAAGAATGTACATTTGGCGTTTAATCAGCCCGAGATGTCAAATATTGAAACTATCTAAATGATCATAGAGATATACTGTTTAATTACCTGTGTGATATCAGTTTCAGTGTTAATTCAATTGTTTAATCTTTTTAATGAAGCCAGGAAACTTAGGTTATCCAGAATTGACAGAGAACAACACAGACATACAAACATCTTCCTGTCTCGTCTTATTAAAGTAAATGAAGATCATAGTGACTTAAGAGGTGACTTACGAATTGTGTGAGGGTGTGGAAACCTTGTCTTTCAACATGCATTAAACATGAAAAGACTAGTAAAAAAGTAGTCTCACCAGTGGAGTCAAAGTCTATAAAATATGGCGGGCAGTTCTGGGAGGTGTAGGTCCCCGCGGGGGTGTCGCCCCAACACAGCCACCCGTCCCAGGTGCGATTGCAGTATGGTCCTGGAGGGGAATTGAGAAAAGTCCACATTGTTTTCTAGTTCTCAGGATGATTGAGTCAAAGTCACGGTGATAAAGGTCCATGTCAAATTGTGCCCAGTTGTCAATTTTTCACAGGCGCAGGAACACAGATTTTGTTTATTCAGCACATCTGATGTGTGAGCATTATGTCTTGCCCTTATGATTTCAACAGCTGCATAATTTTTCATTAACTGCTCACACCGCACGCAGCTTGCAAACCAGTCTCTCCTCTAAAGCAACATCACACAAAGTCAGTCTACACAAAAACCTCACGTTACAACAATAGTCGTTACCTGTTTTGTTGTAGGGCGGATCTCGATACATTTTCTCGAAGCATTTGTACTGAGCGTCAATGATTTTCTGCCTTTCTTCATCTTTTTGGTTGACTACCGGAGTGACAACCATCTCTATCATAGGTTCTGTGTACGTCTCTGTGGTACAGCTTGGCGTTGTCCTCTGCAATGAGAGAAGTAGTCAGTCTCCCACGAGGAGGACCCGAGACACACATCCACGCTCAGACAGGGAGACGAATCCAGCGGCTGCACCTTCTGCCCTTGAAGAGCAAAATAAGTGAATTCACTGAAACGATAGCATCACATATCGACACGTGTTGCTTCAGCTGTTTCAAAACAGTGGTGCAGGAGTGGGGGGCATTGTTCACCTCCTGAGGATCTCTTAATCTTAGGAGTCAGATACAATCATTTTCATGTAAGCTTGTGTAAGATTGTTTGGCTGGCGTGGCATGGGAGGTGGGGGGTTTCACGTAGGCCACGATCAGCCTTCCCCACCTCACCCCAAATCAAGACCTCCGACAAACGTTGGCCTCCTGGAAACCCTTGTTATACAAGACCTATACAACTCTGTACAACCAGAGTGGCAAATTTAAATACCATAAAGACGACCCTAAACACTGTTCTTTGCTAACAGCGTTGAGATTCAAATAATAAACCTGTGAAGTTTCGGCTCTGAGAGGTAGCCTTATCTACGACCGCGTTTCTGTCTGTGTTGCAGTCATTTATCTCCACCAGCTTTCAACTGCAGCCTTCTCAACTCCACCTCGGTTGAGCGGTGGCATATTAAATGCCATTATATATGCCTGTGATGTTCTGAAATGGTTTGTCAAACTGGTACAAATATTTTTTTTTAACGCCCAACAAAACTGAGACCAGCCCCAGAGACAGAGCAGAGGCAGTACTGGTTTAAAGTGTATCCCGGAGACTGCTGCCCGACCCATAACGCGCACTACAACAACTCCCATCGCAGCGCGGCTCGTCAAGAAACATTTCTGTAGTGGCTGTAAGCGGTATCACACAAACAGCCCAAAAGATCACCCAAACACAAACTGACATCTCGAGAGTGATGGCAGTGGTGGAGGAAGAAACATGTTTCCTTTTCTCTGTGGTTTTGAATCTGCAGCTAAAAATAGCACAGCTTTCTCCGGCTCCAGCTTATAATCAAATGGGAAATGATCAGCCCTATTGCCCTCCTCTGCTGATAAACATCATGTTTATTAGTATTTAAATTATTATTATTTTTGGAGTCGTTTCCCCATTTGCAAATCAAGACCGTCCAGAGTTTATATTTCAAAGGTAAGTACTGTAATAGTGCAAGGTTACTGGGCAGCTTTACCATGGAGAGCATGAAGTTATTACAGTAATTACTACCTACATTGGTGTCCTAGAAAGAGGGCAGTGAAAGTCACCCCCATTATCAGTGTGTGAAAGCTATGCTCCTTAAAACAAACCGCATAAGGACAATGCTCTTCTGCCATATTTGATATTCACTTGATGTGTCAATAAATGATACCCACTGGCGGATATTATTGGACTACATATTATAAAGTACTGCAGGAAGGATAAGATCAGGAATACGGGAACTGGTAGGGAAGAGACAGCGAAGGTGTCGGCATCAATGTGGAGAAGTGTAGTGTATTTTAAAGCGCAGATCCATTTTGTTTTAAAAGAAAAGTGGATTTTAATGGGACAGCCGCCTCCCAAATTGCTGTGATAAGCTTTGAATCACAGAGAGATGAGCAGTACGCATTTACAGTACAAATATAAAGAAAGACAAAAGGAAATTCATATTTTTGAAAGAATTGTAAGGAAAGTGTGTAGCGCACCACTGCCTTGTATTTATTTTTATATTCAATCTATAAGCATGAAATATCTCTCCAGAGTAAAGTATTAGTACTTACATTGACAGGCTCTGAGGTAAGTACATCTCTATATGTGACACACAATGTATAGTTAGACAGTGTGCTATTGAGCTCAGATATTCGGAGCCAGTTTCCAGATTCATCGCAATATTTTGTTGCTTTTCCTGAAATAAAAAACAAACAATTATTACTGAAATCACATTCAAAAGGTAAATAGAAACAATAGTAACAAGGAGACATTCTTACATGTTGTTACTGAATTATTACATTATTTATTATTTATTATAACTCGCATTATTCTGGTTTGTGTTTCAACTGATCCTTCAATTAATTAATGGAAATATTTAGCTGAACTAATAATTTACTTTTGTAAATTAGCTTAGCTTACAAAACATGAGGTCATTCAAGTGCCAATAGGATTTTAAATATTACATTTCAAAATAGTTAAATAGCTCTAATTAGGCAAATTAGGAATTCAATTACCGGTTCAAATCGAGTAAGTTGGAGCTCAGTGTGAACAGAAATCAACAGGACAGTGGGGCCCAGGACCTGGGCTGAGGGCCGCTGCACTGGGGACAAATGATCCTGATATACTGGCCTTCATCAACATTTTATCTTGCACAGCTCCATTCATGCAAGGTATCTCAAAGATCTTGACTTATACTGCCAACTGTGCATGCACTGTGAGGACAACAAGTGGAGAGGGGCCATCTGGGCGGTGCCACACGTCTTTTCTGATACTGTGACAAGTAAAATGTCCAAAGAAGCATCGGCACTTCGGTATAGTTCCAGGGTCCTGCTTTACCGTATAACACGAGACCTGTGGGGCCAACTGCTCTCCGGCTTGTTCTCTTTGCTTCCAGGAGGTACAGAATAAAGTGCAGTGGTGAAAGTGCTGTACTGCACTAGCATTCGCACAGTGGGGCAAAAGAGAGGTCTTACCCATGGGGTCAAAGCCTGGGACGTAGTCAGGGCAGCTCTGGGAGGCGTACGTCCCTGCGGGGGTGTCACCCCAGCACAGCCACCCGTCCCAGGTCTGATTGCAGTAGGGCCCTTCAGGAGAAGAAGTAAAATACATGTGTGATCCTGGCAGTTCGCAGAAGCAGCTCTCACTCAAGATCAGATCACAAAGACACTGTCAGTGTCATTAGAAACTCTTGTCCCTGAAAATGAGGTGCCTTTTGGTTGACTAGACAAGAGTGAGCTCTGCTACAGAGGCGTGAACTCATGCCTGGTTCCATGTCAGCATCGATGAGAACTGTAGACACTGCTTGAGTCTTCGGAAACCTTGACATAGTGTTGGTTTATTCAGCATCTCTTCTGAAGTGTGAGGCTGTGGCTCAGTATGTATTTATCAATGGAGCTGTAAAGCTCTTGACTAACTCGAGAGCGAGGGCTTTTAACCGCTTTTCTCCACCATTCCCACCACTCCAGTTGAGTGCTTCATATTCCCGCAGAGATGAGCTATAATGGTATACAGTGTAATTTGCATTTGATACCATTGGCTAATGAATGGGAACACAACTGAAACCAGCCTTAAAGACTTTATGCTCATTGAAAAAGTTTCACACATTTTTAAAGGGTTCCTTACACTTCAGGTTGTTCTGAAAATAAAGGATGACAAGTAAACATAAGATTTACCTTCCATCAACTCACGCGCTCTCCCACACATGCTCACACGCTCCCACACGTTTCCACACGCTCACACACGCTCGCACACACTCCTACACACACTCACACATGCTCTTACATGCACCCACATGTTCTCACATTGTTTAACATGCTCGCACATGCTCCCATGCACTCCCATAGGCTCACACACTCTCACATGCTCACACTCGCTCTCACACGCTCCCACATGCTCTTACACACTCCCACAGGCTCCCACACACTCTCACATGCTCACAAGCTCTCTCACATGCTCCTACATGCTCTTACACACTCCCACATGCTCGCACACGCTCTCACACGCTCTCACATTCTTGCACACAAAACCATTGAGCATAAATTATGATTTTGTTACCTGTTATTTTGTTCTGTTGATCTCCTTTTTCAAGGCATTTGATTTGAGCCTCGATAATTTTTTGCCTTACATTGGCTTTCTGCATCACTACAGGCGAGACAACCACTTCTAGCGTGGGCTCGGTGTGCGTCCCTGCGGCACGGCCGGGGGTCGTCCTCTGTGAAGAGAGCATGATTAAATCTCCCGCCCCGAGAGCACGATGTGCTTGACGGCCCTCATACTCACAAAGGAACAAACAGACCAAGAAACAAAGTAAAAGAAAAGTGACAGGAACACACGTGTCATCGGTGAATTTCTCTTAGGCAATGTAAAATAAAGCAATACCTATTTATTTATTGTAAATGCGTTTCTTCTTTTGAACACAATGCATTCATTGACAAAGAGACTAATTGGAAAATGATTGCCAGGTTTTAATAAGGGAAGCGAAGGCCTATGGATCATAATGCAGAGAACATATAACTGGAATGGACTTGGCTCTAAGGCTAGTTGAATTATATCAATTTGTGTTTGTTTTCCCATTTCCCGGCTCTGGGCAGTTGTGTGGATGATCCCCTGCTGAAGTGGACACAGAAAAAACCCTTATCAGCAAGAAAGAAAACAAAACAACTATTCATATATATCTAAACCCTCTTTTGTATCATGGCAACATAAAAACTGTGAATGTGAACTTCCAAAATCGCCGCCAATGTTTTCACAATCATCCTCCTGAAACCACCAGAGACACCATCTTACACTGATAAACCAGATCCCACGTCCTACAATACCAATAATAAAAATAAAAACACACAACAACTACCCAAACAGAAAGTGAAAATTAACCAGGCAGGGACTTTGTATCAGTACAAACACATCTTGCATTAAACACATTTAAAAATATACAAAATGCAACCATCCATCCGCAATGCTCGTTCTTCCCAATCATCGTGAGGAGCCAGGAGTCCACAGTCTAGGGAGGGTGCCCGGGTGCATCAAAAATAACAACAACAACAACACAAACGCTTCAGTATTGAATGACGCCAGTATTAAAAATAGCAGTATTTCCCTTGAACGTGTGTATTGACATGTTAGATATCAGTCAGTTGAGTGAAGTCACTTGTTCACTGAATGCAGTTCTGGTCCCAGTGGAGCTGAAGGATGCACAGGCTTTGGCTCCACATTGTCGATAAATAACCACCTTCGCTGATCTGGACTAAGTGGTTTCAAAGTCTTTCAAACGTGACGATTCCAAGCTGTTCTGCAAACCCGTCTGGGTGGCATCTCTACTGGGCCCGGGTTTGACATGGCCACACTACTCTCAGTTACCCTCCTAGGTTAAGGGACAGGGGCTATACACTCACCTAAAGGATTATTAGGAACACCATACTAATACTGTGTTTGACCCCCTTTCGCCTTCAGAACTGCCTTAATTCTACGTGGCATTGATTCAACAAGGTGCTGAAAGCATTCTTTAGAAATGTTGGCCCATATTGATAGGATAGCATCTTGCAGTTGATGGAGATTTTTGGGATGCACATCCAGGGCACGAAGCTCCCGTTCCACCACATCCCAAAGATGCTCTATTGGGTTGAGATCTGGTGACTGTGGGGGCCAGTTTAGTACAGTGAACTCATTTTCATGTTCAAGAAACCAATTTGAAATGATTCGACCTTTGTGACATGGTGCATTATCCTGCTGGAAGTAGCCATCAGAGGATGGGTACATGGTGGTCATAAAGGGATGGACATGGTCAGAAACAAAGCTCAGGTAGGCCGTGGCATTTAAACGATGCCCAATTGGCACTAAGGGGCCTAAAGTGTGCCAAGAAAACATCCCCCACACCATTACACCACCACCACCAGCCTGCACAGTGGTAACAAGGCATGATGGATCCATGTTCTCATTCTGTTTACGCCAAATTCTGACTCTACCATCTGAATGTCTCAACAGATCGAGACTCATCAGACCAGGCAACATTTTTCCAGTCTTCAACTGTCCAATTTTGGTGAGCTTGTGCAAATTGTAGCCTCTTTTTCCTATTTGTAGTGGAGATGAGTGGTACCCGGTGGAGTCTTCTGCTGTTGTAGCCCATCCGCCTCAAGGTTGTACGTGTTGTGGCTTCACAAATGCTTTGCTGCATACCTCGGTTGTAACGAGTGGTTATTTCAGTCAAAGTTGCTCTTCTATCAGCTTGAATCAGTCGGCCCATTCTCCTCTGACCTCTAGCATCAACAAGGCATTTTCGCCCACAGGACTGCCGCATACTGGATGTTTTTCCCTTGTCACACCATTCTTTGTAAACCCTAGAAATGGTTGTGCGTGAAAATCCCAGTATCTGAGCAGATTGTGAAATACTCAGACTGGCCCGTCTGGCACCAACAACCATGCCACGCTCAAAATTGCTTAAATCACCTTTCTTTCCCATTCAGACATTCAGTTTGGAGTTCAGGAGATTGTCTTGACCAGGACCACACCCCTAAATGCACTGAAGCAACTGCCATGTGATTGGTTGGTTAGATAATTGCATTAATGAGAAATTGAACAGGTGTTCCTAATAATCCTTTAGGTGAGTTTATATCCTTCAGCCACACCAATAAGCTACAGGTGCAAAGCCTCTCATTCCTTACTCCTTCTTCATCAGTAACACCTGCCTAGTGTCTAATGCATCTTGGGAAATGTAGTTGTTATTAACGTCATCCACCATTTTAAAAATCTGTGAGAGACCCACATGTTGGTCCACCTGAGATGCTTACTCTGATATTCTAATCTCAACTATTGTAAGACGTATGAGACTCTAAAATGACTCAATCAATCAAGCTGCAGTATTTTGTATTCATAATACCCCGATCATTTCACAGTGGATGACAGAAAATTAAGGTTCAAATTGTGTGTCATAATTTTCACTGCTCCCTGGTTAGTCATGATTGAGGAAAATAAACCATCAGGGCAACAAATATGTCATAGTACCTTGATTACACAATACTACTACTACTAATAATAATCAGAATAATAATTCTGAGAAAAGATTAATGTTTCTAGAAATCTGGAGGGTCATTGTGTGTGTGGTATTTGTCATCATTTCTTGTTGTCCTGTTTTTCAAAGAGCAGAGCAGTTCTGTTACAAAATAAAAAGTACACTTTGGTCTTCTGGTGCCGCAAGGTGGCCCTGCCTGCCCAGTGTCCCCATCACAACACAGAGAGCTCTGATCTAAAACACAGAGGGTCGTAGAGACGTGGGAGAGTTTGAGCTCTGATCTCGAGCAGAACGTGACCATTTGTGGGGGGTTTTCGCCTCTAAAGAATACAGATGTCCCGTGCAGCAGTTTAGCAGCCGTACATATGATGTCACTCCAAACATTGAAGTAAATGACGTCATACATACGACCATCAAGCCACCACGCATTTCACCTCACACAAGGGCCGGAGGGAGAGAGAGGAAGAACCAATGGCAGAACCCGCTTTAAATGTCCCAGTGCTTATCTCAAAAGCAACTGATCTGTATCGGCAGCATATAAGCTTGTGTAATCCAGCTCGATAAACATACAGACACACATACACAGAAACACATGATTTGCCACCACTGAACATCAAGTGTCCCCAGGGTGCAGGAGATCAGACCCCGGTAGTTTATTCACGTCATCGATACACCTTTTACATCACCAACACTCTCCAGCTTAATAACTGTCCTTTGTTGTTGTTGTCCCTGTTTGTTACACAATATTCAAATTTCTTAAGACGAGGCATCACAGGTTTTCATTCGATCCATTATACGTCTCATGATGCCTCTATCTACGTAAGTCTCTCTGGGATTGAAATATGAAAATGATGATATATGTTTCCTATACAGAATCCCCCCCCACCTTGTATAGCTATACAGTCATTAATGCCCCATCCATGCGCTATGAATAAATTGACTGTCTAATGTCAATTTAATTTCAGACACTGTAAACTGTCCACAACAAGAACGGGTCAAGACTGTCAATCTGGAGACTTCAGTTGCTTCATCGTTATAAACACCATAAAGCAGCATTGACTTTCCACAAAGAATAAAAATAACCAAAAATTGAGAGAAGAGAGGTATTTTTTCAAAAGCATTTCCAAGCTCGCAGGAACTGATGCTGAGGCATAGAAATAAAAATAACAATCTTGAGGGAGAATCAAAGAAAGCATGTTCAGCATCTTACCTTCCCCAGAATGTGCTGAAGGGGGCAGATGTTGTAAAATATGTTACCAGCTAAGCATCTTTAAAAATTAGTTTCAGACGTTACTTACCAAATTTAGCAGAACCGATATCATGAGCCAGTATGTACTAGGCAATTCCATCACTGCCTGGCCTTAGACTGACCTGGAAAACAAAAACACAAAAATCACATTATAGATTAGATTAGGATTGTCCGTCTTTGAAATCTGCTACATCAGACAAACCACATGGTATAAACGTACAGCGAGTGTTTTAGCCATGTTGAAATTAACCAAAAGCAAGGCAGTGTAAAAGTGCCAATAAATCTGTAAAATGTTATTTTCTTTGTAATAAAACTGATAAAATGTTATTTGCCTAAAAAAATGTAATTTTAGTGATGCTATCTATTATATTAGGTGGTGACACGACGACTGCGTTTGTTTTCCCGCCTCGTATTGGAGATTTGCCATCGAAAACAAGGATTTCAATTTTACGACCAGATCAAGATCTTTATTTTGTATTTAATCCATTCCCCCCACTGTAATAAACAGAGATATTTCAATTTCAGATCTCAGAGGGAATCAATTTCAAACTGTTGATGCTGCCTAATCTCACCATTTCACATCAACATCAAAGCCATGAGAGCATCATCCAGTGTCCGCTGTGGCTGCAGATTAGCAACTTAAATCGAACTGACATTTATCCATTTATACAAATACATACATTCAGTGAAGCTGCCTGGATTCCCACTAATATACAAACAAGGAAGGAAGGACCAGAATGCATAAACATTGACCAACAAGCTGAACACAAAACACAACTGTCATCGCATAATAATAACGATACTTTATATAGTGCATTTCATCAACAAGAAGCCTGAAGCCTTTGGCATGTAGCACAAAACTAACTATAAAGCCCAACTACAATTGCATCCATCTCATGAGCTCCACAGCATACTTTGATGTTTTGATGTGAGGCCATTTTCCCGAGCTCTACCTGAAATGAACAGCTGGTCAAAAAACATCAGCTTCAGGCATTTTGTTTTATATTGTTTTACATATTATTTTGTCTGTATAGCAACCTTTCTCTTGCATATATCAATTGTGCTTTGACAAAACTTGATGTTTCCTGCAGATTTGCAAACCACAATAGATGTAGATAGTGTAGTATTACTTTTAATGATAGCATTAGTTGCACACTTAGTAGATGCAGGGAATCGTAAATATATTAACAATCCTCACACCTTATAAACTGGCTGCTGTGTTTTCATTTACAATCCTTTTTTTTCCATTGCTCATTACGGGACCTTCAGAGCCTCTGCACTCATTTGTTGGTAAAACAAACTGAATTTCCTGCACTCAGAAAGCACTGAAATAGCAAAACCCGGGGTGGTTGTTTTCTACTCGTGGCCATTAGCCCCAGAGTGCACACACGCTCTCTAATAAAACAGAGGAATAGTGCACTGTGTTTGTTGCCACGAGGCCTTAAGTGACTGTTATCAGGGATCTGCTGTTACACACGGACAGAAATTGGTCTGTGGTTAAATTAAGCATCAATTTAAAAATAAATAAATTGCTGCTAAATGCAAACCGATTTAGCAATCATTATACACTAATATATGTATTAAAAGCTATGTTTTTGTAAAGATCTACAACTGCAAATAAAAAAGGAAACTAAAACCAAAGATATATATCATCTATTACTGATACACCTGGCACTGAATTCTGTGGCACATTCTAGAATCAGCAGATAGGTGAGACAGAACTGCTACGCCACCTTACCCTCACTGTGTAAATCCAATTTTTGGATACCATTGAATCACACGTGCAATTCTGATTGTGCCGTGTCTATTTACCTTAACGTTACATCACTGTCTCTTGTGAGGAGAGTTTCCCTAATGAGGTACAGACAGTTTGATTGCACAACAAACTGGACGATGCCCACGCTCAGCTCTTGGCGAGTGATGTGGAGACGACGCAAAGCTTTGGTCATGCGATCTATTCAGGGGACGGTGCGATCTAAACCCTGGACCACTGGGCTTCTGAAGACGTATGAATATGCCAGGCCTTCTTCACTCTGACTAGGACTCACGTGATGAGAGTGGGACAGTGCTGAGACATTCTGCTGTGGACAAAAGCTATAATACAGAGACTCAGGTTCTCAATCCATTAATCTCTTCATATAAAAGATCTTTAAAGTGTCTGGAATAACTGACCACTCTGAGCCCTTGCCGAGTTTTGACCACAAAGCTTGTTGGACGGTGGCTCTTCAGGCCCAGGTCTGAGAACTGCTTGGCTCAAGAGTGCTTAACATTCAGTCTGTGTCTCAGCCTCACAGTGGCTCAACTCCCCAGTGAAGACGAGTCACCATCCAATTTTCTGCTGTCCTTAATCTCTTCAAACATGGCCTGAAAAACTGAATTAAAATCAATTACAGTCACGTGTGATTGATGATAAAACTCCACCACAATCCCAGAAGGAAGAATCTCACCAGCGCTGCTCGGTGTGCAGAGTCACAGCGGGGCCTCAGGGCACCCTGGCTTGTGTATTGACTCTGACAGCCACCCAGCCCGGCCCAGTAATCCAGGTTTAGTCCCACGTGTGTTCTTCAGATCACAGCTGAGGACACGGGCCCTTCAACACACACAAAGAGGGCCCCACTCTACAAAACAACAAAACACATCGAGCATTCCATTAGGCCTAGGCCCTAAGCCGTGGACCCCCAGAGATTCATTTTCTCCTACATGCCATCCATAGGAGTGTTTTGTTTTTCTCTCCTACGTGCCTAAATGGTTTATTTACTTAAATGTTCACTTACTTTATTTTAGATCATGTAAAATGTTTACAGGTCTATGTATTTATGTATCTCTTTATTTTGCTGTACATTTGTTGTATGTTTACCACTCTATAAAGCGCTCTGTGGCTACCCTGCGAAGGGCGCTATACAAATAAAAATTGATTGATTGATCGATTGATTCCTGATGTAGGAATACATAAATGCAACCTATATTTTTTTATTTTAAATTTGTTCCAATGACATGTTATGCAGTTATCTACTTTATAGGTAGATTGATCTATATATGTATAGATATATTTTTTACACATATACACACATTATATATATATATATATATATATATATATATATATATACACACACACACACACACATACACATATACAGTGCCTTGCAAAAGTCTCCAGACCCTTCCTATGGTGTCCCATTTTGTGAAATTGCAGAATGATGCATACACATATTTTTAACTTAATAATTTATTCAGAACTTGGATGCTAAAACTGAAGACTTTTAAGGGTAAGATAAGTTACAGTAAATGTCAGCAAAAACTAAAGAGAAAAAAAAAAATCATGTTGATTGTATAGGTATCAGACCCTCCACTCAATATCTGTCTCTGCTCTGGCATCGATTAAATACTTTCCTCAGATTCTTAATGGGATTCAAGTCAGGACTTTGACTGGGTCACTCAAGGACATCCACTTTCTTATTCCAGTGTAGCTTTGGATATCCTCCAGTCAGTCATGACTTTGTCATTTTTATTTCAAATTCATTATCTATTTCCTGATTTCTTTTGGTTTCTGCATTCTGGGTAGGTTGTTACAGTAGGTAGAACTTTAATTCCTATTCTAACATTCACACATACACATATACATATATTTATTTAGAAATATATATAGTGACAGAGTGACCTCCCCTCCACCACATGGTCTTGTTGTGCTGGTCTGAGAGGCTTAATTGACTGATTGGCCACCATGAGAACACAGCACATTGCTGCTTCATGTATGGTTGGCCAGTCAGTCAATTATTCCCTGGGTGGCACCACACCTTTTATTAAGAGACTTCTGCTCCCAAGAGGAGGAAGACAGGGACTGTGTGACACATAGAGAAAGAGAAAGAGAAACACTGGGTGAATGTTTGGGTTTTGGTATTTCATGACCATGTTCTGGTGGTTGTGTTTAAGGTTATTTAAATCTGTTTCTAGCCAAATCTGTTTATTGTGCCAACTCACAATAAAGATATATAACCCAGTAAGGTAATGCTGATGTATCAGTCCCAGGTGCATGAAGCGCTCATTTATAATTTAAGAAAACTTAAAAGGATGGTAGTGTCTCACTTGGCTTAAGAATCCAGCTTCAATCTGAGAAACATAATACTTAAAGCAAGCAGGGAGTGATTTGACTGAAGCATAGCAAGAGTATGTGAGCCAAAGTGAAGAAAACTATGAAATGCCAATGTCAATTTCTCTAGCTTTCATATCCACATCGCCAGTCCAGCCAATCTCGGTGACAGAATAGTCTGATGTAGGTTGAGTAAAGGACAGGATTTTCTCTCTAAAATAAAGTGCCACGGTTCTGGCTGGAAAGCAGTTAAATGTGCTGAACAGCGAAAGAGAAAAAGGCTAATAATTGATTGTGTTTCACCTTTGATTTTAAAACAAGGCCATTGAGAGCGCATGACAGCAGCTTGCATTTTCTTAATGTACAAGACACCCTTTAGATAAAATCACCGAAGACTCCACTTATTAAAACCATCACATCAGAGGAAGGATACATCGTTTATTTTCACTGACAACTGGAGCCGGTTTACTCTGCAATGAAATTCATGGCGTTTCTTGTGTGTCACTTTTGTGATGAAGTAATTCAGAACACACGTTCCCATGTTGAAAAGGTTATCCTGGAAAGAGTTATAACAAGGGACAAGTGGGTTTTTTTCTGTAATTAAATGTCACTGGTTTTCTTTATGGTGTTGGGTGTGCACTCAGTCAGCATTTGAAAATTTGACCCTAGATTAATGCTCGCCGCTTAAGCTCAGATAGACTGAAGCTGAATACAAACAAAGCAGGGTTATCACGGTAACGTGTGTGCCGGTGGGAGGAAACGCAGACTGCGTAATTAAAAGAAGAATGAAATGACAACCTGGAGCCCTGCAGCCTCAAATCGTCCTGCAGTCATAAGATATGTGACAGGAAACGTAATCCATGTATTTTAATTGTGCTGGTGGTAAATTGAAGCAGCCAGGTGACTGATAGTCGGCTCAACCCACATTTCAGAGACCTCAGCTACTTCTGACAGGGCTCAGAAGTGAAGCAGCCTAATTGTTTTTATTTTATTATTTATTTTATTTGTATTAATGGCCACGCTGAAAGACACACTAGTTGTCCGGATAAGAAACAAAATAAAACAACAACCTGCCATTGCCAAGTGTTGTTTCAGTGTGCAGCTGAAAGATAACTTAATTTTGCAACACAGTCCTCATGATCAACACGGCGAAGCTGAAAATTAGGTGCTTCTGAATATAACTAAAATATCATGATGGAGTACCGCGCATGCCTCAGCAATGCAGCAGAACAACAACCAAAAATGACAAAGGACTCATCAAATGTACTCGTGAAGTATTGAAGTAATTCATTCCACAGGGGGAGATATGACAGGAAAGCATCCCCCCCCGCTCAGCTCTTGAGAGAGTGATGGGAAGCTTTAGGCTTTTAAAAGCATCAAAAAGGGACAAAGTGAGTAAAATAAACTATAAAAAAATATTAATAATACAAAAACAACTTGAAAATGTAGAACTATGTGCAATTAGAACAGTTAAATCATGTCCATCCACCAAAACCCTAATGCATTGAGAGATTTTGCCCTCTCCCGGAATTCATTATTCTTTTTCTTGAATTCCAACTTCAGATCACATTCTCCTTAAATTGTAAGTGAACCTCAGAAGCGGTTACCATTTCAAACCACGGATTCTGCTGCAAAATCTGATTACGGTTGATTGCTTTTTTCCACAGAGGACAGTATTATCATTCGGAACAGAAGAATGAATCCCCCCATCTGAATCTGGTCTCAAAAATTCAGTTCAACAGCAAGTAAAAAACAATGATATAAAGAAGTAACCAATAACAAATCTGTACACTGGACATGTACAACTACACTTCATCGTCGTCAGTAACTGTTTTCACACAGAAATTGTACATTTCAAATTAATTGCTTGGTATGTGTTTTAAAGGCACTGTTTTATTTTTTGATTCAACATTGTTCTGTCTTAACGCAGTCAGGAGACTGTTTAAAGCTTTGATATATCTAGTATTAACGCAAGAAAGACATAACTGTTGTGACCTCACTGCCTCGAAGAAGCTCAGGAGACATTTTCGCCTTTTATTTGTATTTTGTTATTTCCAGGAAAAGCAGGCTATGTATTTCTGTTATGAAAGACTCAAAGTGGTTCATTTATTCCCACAAACATTGCTTATTAACCCAGAGTTTGTGCTTTAAAAATGGATGACTTATATCTGGGTCAGGACTTGACATTATTAAGAGCGATGTCGACTCTTCATGCCAAACAGCCTTTACGTTTCGCTCGGTTTCTGTTCAGGGTTTTATGAAAGGGCCTCTGAGATGATCAAACCCTGCAGAGCTGCATCCTCGTGCAGCCGCGCACATCCCTCCGAAGGTATTCACACCACCACCACCTTAGGAGAATGATGCACAAAGTGGAATACAATTCGACATGAGTGGCATGCAATTATTCACATGTACATGACTTTATTAACATGTACGCCATAAGGAAACAGCTGTAGGAAGAGGCCACTTTTCTGTGCTAAAACTTCCGAATCACACATCTAGCTGCTGCTTCTTCATTGTACTTTCACACAGCCTGCTCCGTATGCCTGTGTGTTTGTTGAGTTGAGGCAGGACTAGGTAATTAGGGAGTAATTATCCCATTACTTAATTGTCACCAGTCAGTGAATCATCCCATTCCTACAAGATACAAGTTAAGTCAGTGAGACCATGTTTTCCATGATCACTGATATTTCCATCACTATAATAATCTACTAATTGCGTATTTTCTGTGACTTTATTACATAAAAATACAAACAAGCCTAGCCACATGCAATTTATTATAATATATTCATGTATCTATGAGTTATTCTTATCTCTCTGGACATAGCCGTTTTATCAGAAAATTATGAGTGCCGCCACGCTGAGAGCTGTGCAACGACCCGCCATCGGTATTCAAGAGCTGCTGAGGAGAATAAATACATGCAAAGCAGGCAGAGTGGCGAGCGGTGAAATGTCACGTATGAAATGTGCAAACTGAGGTCCTACACACCAAGTGGACCCATTGACTTCTCCCCATCTCTCTGTTCTTTAATATTACAGCTTTAAACGTGTTATTTAAGAGAAAGAGTGTCACACTTAGACTTGAATCGTAATAACCGACAAATTTAGCCACACGGGACTTGTGCCAGAGTGAAGGTCAAGGCGTGTGCTATTCCCCGTGTGGTCGGATCCGACACAGACCTCAGCCACTCAGCGTCTCCTCATTAAGCTGCCTGTCTGACCTGTTCACTATTATACTCCCATCTGTGTGAGGTTTCCGATCGATTCACTGAAAAGGGCAGACATGAATTCACTTCTTCAAATTCTCAGGCCATTCCAGAAATCAATTGCGGCAAACTCTCCCCAGAAAGACGTGCATTTGGGAGATTTCCAGTATTGTAGCCCTCAGTCGGCTGCAGATTATGTATTTTTATTTGCTTTATTATTTTAAATGCAGAAACATACTGAACCTGTGTATTCACTACAGGACCTGTTTCCCAGCTAATAGACACATTCATCTTCTTGGAAGCAAGAATAGCCGTCAGGAGAAATGGTCTATGATGTAGCGAATGTTAAAATTGTATTCGATGCCATGCATTTCCAATGGAAAGGAGCAGCAAGTATAATACTGAGGGAGGGTCACACGGAATGATTAAAAAATGGGGTGAAGTCAAAATTTGTTTGCAGAGTAACTTCAAGAACATCATTACCTAAAACCACTTCACAAGCTCCTTTCAAAGGGTTTATATGACACACATATCCACTCTCTGCAACTTTGAAAAATGAAATAAACCCATCCGGTTATATAAGTCTTTACAAATCCTCTGGTGACCCACCGCTGAACTTATCCTTCTGCTTTCTCGAAGATCAAGCCAAACCTGAGCGTACAGCCTCTGCTTCTCACCAGGAGAGAGAGGCAACACGAGTCTACACATGACAAACCAAGCAACATGGGCAGAACACCACAAACCAAGCAACACGGGTCGCACACGACAAACCAAGCAACACGGGTCTTCACATGACCAGGCCAGCAACACGGGCCGCACATGACAAACCAAGCAACACGGGTCTACACATGACAAACCAAGCAACACGGGTCTACACATGACAAACCAAGCCACACGGGTCTACACAGGACAAAGCCACCAATCGCCCCAAGATCACCTGACTTTCTGAAACCCATCCAGGGAGATCCTGCCAGCAGTCATACAAAAGGCAACATAAAACGTGAACCGCAAGCACTGCAACAGAAAGCATTGTGTGTTTCCATCAAAGCACAGGAATGCAAACCTGCAACACATCTAAATTGTCAAAGGAAAGTGGATGTGTATTGATAGTCTCCCGTCACTTCTTTGTGGCATTTTCAATTCTGAGGTTGAGCTGAGAAGACGTGCAGGATATACCAGAGCCATCTCAGGCCACAGACATCAAGACAAATCTCACACAGAAAGAGTAATACATAAAATATGTTTTCAGGTGAATATACTAGTCAGGACTTGCTAGGTTTATTCCTAAAATTCCCAATAAACAGGAGTTTCCCACTGTGATATATTTACTGAATTGCTGATTGGATGAATACTGTGGTAAAGCAATTATGAAATTTATATAAATTATATATTAAATCATCACTCTACCTTTCTGCTCCTGCTGTGCGTGTTGATTGTATACTATAATTTGCCTTTTGAAATATGTACATCATCTCTAACGGTGAAATAGTGTGTTGTTGTTTTTTACACTGATGTACAAGCGCTGTATAACCTACTTACATGGGTCAGTCACTCACAGGAATTGATGGAAATTACAGTTTTGCGTTTGAGCCGCAGTGAAGGTTGAGAGGAATATACCGGCTGGTGAGACTGTGGGGGGGTGACTGGAGGCCATGAGGGCCGCACTATCCTCTGTTTGCTTGTTCCACCTCTCATTTTAATTACTTAATTGAAGTATTTTTTTTCAAATACCCTGTAATTTTCCAGGTATCATTCAGATGCTATTTATAAGGTAAAGGATAATTTAAAAGCTCAAGCCAGCGTGGATGCGGCCCTCGAAGACACGAGAAGCCCTCCTCTGGGCTAAAACAACATTTTCTATTTCTGTCCTTTTTATTAGGCAGGACGGACCCAACATGAAAAGCATGAGAGAGAAAAAAAGACATCGCGAAGGAAAAGGCTTTTAAATGTCACCCTGCTAACGTGCAAATTCTAGGTTATTTTCTGCAAGTGCTTTTTCTCACAATCAGACCAGGAAGACTGGGAAACTCATTACCTGACTTGAGTTTCATCAAGAGATCCCGTTCCTCTGAAGGTCACTGCGAGATAATCTGCGCTTTCACTTAAATATAGCATCCGTTGAGTTTAAAGATATTTCCTGAGCCTCTCTTACAGTCACCACCTGGCTTCATGACTGTCGGACAGCGTCACACAAGAAGTGTTTTAACAAGCTGATCCTGAGAAATTAATAAGAACGCTGAATCTATAGCTCTGATGAAGTGATATAGTATAAGACAGCAATGAAAACCAATACTTTTTTTATTAATTCAATTGAAAAAATATAAAATGCTTATTGAATTGAAATATGAATATTTAATGTAAAATAATATACATTAATATATTTTAAATTACATTAAATATAGGTATTACTGAATATGCTATTCTACATTTTTTATTAGAATAATTTGTACAGACTCTTTCTTCCTCATTGAATAATTAATACTTGTCAGCAATCCATTAGGAGAGATCAAGTGCAGAAAAGAGGGAGAGAGAGGGAGAGGGTGAGGGAGATAGATACAGAAGGGAGAGACAGAGAGGGAGAACACAGAGAGAGAGAATGGAGAGACGAGAGGGAGAGACAAGAAAGCTAGAGAGGGAGAAGGGAGAGACAAGAGAGAGGGAGAGAGAGACAGAGGGAGGGTGGGAGAGAGAGGAAGAGACGAGAGATAGAGAGGGAGAGAGAGACGGAGGGAGGGAGGGAGAGACAGAGAGAGGGAGAATGGAGAGGAGAGAGAGACAGAGGGAGAGACAAAGAGGGAGAACGGAGAGACAAGCAAGAGGGAGAGACGGAGAGAGTGTTCAGGATTTGCCAATTGATTAAATAGATATAGAAAGCTGAGAAACTGCTAATATCTGAAGAAGCATTAGGACAACTACATCAGAAAGCAGTCCTTACAGTAATACATTATTGGATGTTTGGAAATTAGCCGTCAAATTGACCGATACTGTAGTGATTTTACAGCCTAAACACAACCTCCTCGATTATGACCATCGGAGCTGTGGTTCTCCAACGTGCAACACAAGATGCAGTGAGAGCTGCTTCCTGTGAACACCTGACTGAGCAGCACAGAGACGCACTATTCACAGAGAGCTGGAGAGCGTCCAGACAAACTGGATGTAATTATCTCGCCGCATCAATTAGTTCAGTAGCACTGCGAACAAGCTTGCCACCGAGTCCGGGTGCCAGCGTTTCCATCCGAGTTGTCACTCTGAAGCATCCTGCCAGGCTTGAGCCAGGAAATAATGATCTGAACGGAGACGCGTCTCTTGGGAGCAGCTCAGCAATGATGCATAACAACGAGAACCAGCAATCAGCTTTACACAAGTTGCACAAGATCACTTCATATATACATACAGACGGTGACAAATTAAAGGGAAAACCTGTATAAATGAGTGGAGGAACATAACGAATGCAGATGCCTCCACACAGGTCTACTGCATGAAACAATTAAGCAATAAACATCCTATCATGCTCTGTGGTATGTATACAAATGCTGAGCAGGCCCAGTTGACCTCGATTTTGGATCAAGATGGAAAGAGGTAAGGATCTAAGTGACTTTGAAAGAGGGGTCATTATTGGGGCACGAATGGCAGGAGCTTCAGTCACACAGACGCTCAACTGGCTCGTGTTCTGGACAAGTGGGCGAGTGCATGTGTGGCGACACCAAGAGAATGGGACAGGCCTGACTGCTGGACCCCTACAGTGAGGGGGTCCGGAGGCTCTGTAAGGTTGTTTTTTAGTAAATAAATACACGCCCCGGCGCTTTCAACAATACATGGTTGTGAATTTTCAGATGTATTGGCCATACAGGGAACCTGAACCATCACAATATATATACATACAGTGTGTCCTTACATTGTTGCTGGCGCTGCTGCTGCTTGGAAGCGTCATGTGTTTAGAAACAGAGAGAACCTGCAGCAAAGTGGAGCATCTGAGCTCATGGGTTTGCTGTCAAGGCCCTGCGGATACAGGATGCATCACAAACAGGCCAGCAGCCGAGGTGACATTCCTCAGTTGTAGGCGAAATAGTAGTGTGGGAAGGGCAGAGAGTAATACACCAGTGAGTAAATTCATTACACTCCATGAGTAAACAGTCTCCTCGACTGGGGCGAATCGCATCTGAGGGGAGACTGGGTCAAAGCGACTGCCTCTAAACAATCTGCACTGAAGCACACAAACAAACAAACCACAACGGGGGGGAAAAGCAGTGTTACTAGCAGGACAAGGATTTAACGGTGTTGACTTTAATAAGTTATAGTTGCAGACTTTATCCTGTCAGTCTCTCATAATGCTTTAAGGACAGAAAGCTTAAGATCCAATATAGACACAAATTGTTCATACGAAGGTCATGTGTCTACAGTCATGCTTTCATAAAAACATAAGGTCAGCTTCTCAATAAAGATACAAATAGAAGAGGAATGTATATAGTGAAAATCCCAAAAAATTCTGCAGCATTATATATAGAGGTTGTGTCTATCTTTGGTTAATGTATCAACTGTTTTAATACAACTCTTCCAGATCTTATACTCAAAACATTACAGACTGACAGAAATTAAAACCAGAACTGAACAAATCACAGTTTTTTATCTCCCTGAAGTTCCTGGTGTTTTGTTGTTTTTATTTTAGGACTGAAATAAAATCCGAAGAGTATTTTCTTTTCTGCCGGCTAAACATTTTGTGATTGAGTTATTCCCTTCCCAGAAAAAAGAGCCGCTGTCAGCAGCACATCAATTGTTTAGTTTCGACAGGAAATTATACCAATGTAAAAACTGTGCAGTAGGTGTTATTTTCTCAGGACAAGTTTGTGTGCGTTTACACAGAGTGGACAATCTGATCGCCGGATGAAGCACGTCTGCTTCTCAGAAGATACAGGCTTGAGCTTATATACCATGTCTTAATACTTATCCCTAATAGACATTAATTAGAAAGCAACGAGACACGTATTGGCAAAGAGAGAGGGAGGTGAAAATTTCACATGCCCACATGTGCCCAAATATAACACACTGAACACATTTGTATTGTTGAACCGGCTAGAATTGGACTGTTATTCTCATTTTCCTAATTAATCCTTTACAATAAATAAGTTGCTTCCATACAAAAATTAACCATAAAGGTCCATCAAAGTGAGAAAGGCGCAGCTTCAGTCGATACTGTGAGGTAAGGATTGGGTTTAAATCACATACTGGAAAGGGTCTCCTCTTTTCTTGCAAGACAAATGGCCGAGGAGAGAAATTATTTGGTTGTCAGGGGGGAAAAAAAGCTTTATTTTTAGATTTCGGCAAGGCAGGCTTTTCTCTGATAAGATGTTTAAAAATCAGACCCCGTGGTGTTGAGACGGGATTGTTCCGTATTCCCCTGTGTGCCAGAGATGGGTTTGATCGATGGCTGGGGTGAAATTCCCATGCAGACGGTATGCAGCTGGGATGAAAACCCACACACAGCAAGGCGTGCGCTTCTTTAGGGAAACGAGCTGCTGAGTAATCTGTTGGGTTTTTTGCGGTGTAAAAAAAAGATATGATGTATATTTTTTCAACTTACTTTGCAATTTATAAACTGGTATGTGCAAGGAAAACTTAATTGGAGCTATGAATTATTGGTAGATGTAAGTAAGGCCAGTGTGATAGTCTGCACAGAGGAAAACACTCAAACAATGGTGTGAACATAGCAAAATAGTTGTGTTTGAAATTAAAGGGTTTTATCCACATTTATGATCGATATGATGCCGCGAGAGACGTCATTTTATGTGCATTCATTTTAAAAGATGAAATTAACAGCAACAGCTTTTCACAATACATCTCACTGGTGTGTTTATTATAAAAAAACAAGGACGTTTCATCAAATCAACCGAATCACTCATATATATATATATATATGTTGTTAAGAATAGGTGGGTTGTCATCTGTGTGTTGTTTCTCTCTGCACAGTAAGAAGTATCATGTTTAATTCAATATAATTTAAATTCTTGTCAGAGGTGCGTCTCTGCGTGCAACACAGACTTTTTCCATTTCCACCGTTAAGCTCGCCAACCATTCAAGACTGTGCTCAGTGATACGCTGCTTTATTCACATCATTAATAGGGGATTTTGAGTCAACCACTAACGGCGGGAAAAGATTTATATAAGAAGTAAAAAGCATTTGAGCACAATCATCATGTTTCTCAAGTAAATTGTCACTCAGGTACCACAGACACCATTATTTCTTCTTTGCTATTTGCATGAATTATATACTGATTATTATCATTTTTAGTATCATAATATTTGTATTGTTTTCCGATTTTCAATTTTCTTCAGCTTAGTTTTCTCCTCCCATGTGCACTAGATATAGGGATTAATGTATCGGATAAATCAATATGATTCTGAGGTACAATTCATTCAACCTCATTTAATCATAACACATCCTTTACTGACTGAATGAGCACCAACGAATAATGAACGCAGTTACTGGGCAAAATAAAATGGAGCACCTGCTTTAGAAGAGATGATGGGAGACACAGAAGTTATCAACTGAAGATAAAACGAAGTGAAATTAATTAATCAAATTATAAAAGTAGAAAAAAAAACAGCAAAACACCATGTCAATTGTTTTTGTTAAGAGCTAAATACAAATTAACCCTTAAATACAGTATTTTCATCAAAGAATATTTATTTCCCATCATGCCTTTACTGTTTCTATCACTGGCGAGGATTTTGTTGTGTGGCAGTTGTTGATTGTTTAAATACACTTCGTTGAACTGAAGTATGAATTTCATTTAAAATATATTTTTTAAAAGAGACTAAAATAAAAGATAGACTATTGATGGGTATTTGAATGTGGTTAGGGAGTCATGTTGTTCAGGGAGAACATGCTGTTTTTGCGGTTGTTGTTATCGTTGTTGATTTTTATGTTTTTTTAATCAACCGCGTATCCAAGGAAGATCTGCCTCCAGCTCAATTACACCTCTGACACAGTTTCACTTCAAACCCAGCAGCAACTTTACTCCCACCGCCCGAGCACATCTTTGCACTGTTCACCCGGGCCGGTGGGATCTTTGGGCCTCCAGAAATGGTCTTGAAAGAGCGCTTGAATGCCACGGTTGATTACCGGAGAGACCGAAGCCCGATGTGCCAAGTACCTACTCGACGCACGTCCGGGTTCCCACGTCAGCTGCAGCTCAACGCCTTTTCTGAATGGTCAGTTAATGGAAAGCCAGTGTGTCGAGAGAGATCACTCTCAACGGCACACTTACACTGACGTATCGCACGGAAAGCACCTTGCCGCCGACATGGATGTAACAGGAGTCACTTTGGGACACGACTGCTGTACGACTCTCTGATCACATGGCTCTGGGAAATGTCGGGCACCCCTCCACCGGATTATGGTCCGCTGCCATTAAACAATGCTCTGTAACCGGCACGCTGTCGTGGTGTGTCCTGGAGAATGCGGCGCACATGCCGATTGGCTGCTCTTCCCACGCTGGACTTCTCTCAGGCACAATGGATGCTGAAAGGGTCTGGATAATCCAACTGAATTGTCGTACGTTTTGGACCTTGTCCTGCTTTGTGCTGCCCAGATGTAATGGCATGACACATGGGAAACAATAAAGGAAAACAAATCTCCCAAAACCGCCAAAGCTGCGAGGGAGATAAAACAAAAAACCAACAAGAACTCTCTGACACCATGCCAGCATTGTCTAATATGGACGACGTTTTGGGAAAGTGGCACACAAAGTCTCACCATGGCAACACAATTACGACCAGGGTGATTGCTAATTTTGTTTAAGCAGAATGTCTTAAGCAAAAACATAGCGTGCATGGAAAATAACTCAATAATCATGGTACAACTACCTTGCAATTAAATCTAGATTACAGAAAACACTGAATTATGTTTTGAATGCCCTGTCTTGGGAAAGGGGAATGGCATTTTTGTATCTAGCATCAGAGAAGACAAAATGTTCTTGATCAATAGATAGGAAACAGCCTTCTGTTGGGAAAATTGAAGTGTTACACCATAAAAAAAAAGAGACACACTGGGATTTTACTCTTCAATGTACGTTTTAAAGTTGTTCTCTGATCCTGATTGAATTCTTAAATATGGATCACTGCAGTGAAAGCTGTAAAGCCATCTGGACGGTCATCTTTTCACCTAAAGTTTCACAGCTTGTAACCTCTGAGCAGAGTCACTCAATAAAAAAGTTGATTTCAAAAGGTGCACAAACATTGCCAAACAGATAGGAGGACAACGCATCCTGGTCTGCTGTACCGTCTGCTGTTTTTATCGGTCTCTCATTATTTATTTACTGTGAATGAAGCTTGTTTGGGCAAGTCTGCATTTTTCGTGCCTGTTTCCACCGGGTTCCTGAGATGTGCTTTTGGAAACGTGCCTCTGGTCTTGGATACCGCAAGGGCCATCGTAGAAGGAGGAAATACTGTGGGAGGACTGTGGAATCCGAATTGTTCTTCCATTAACAGGAGTATTGATTAAAAAGCACTAATGTCCCCCACAGCTGATGAAGATCACTATGAATAGCTCTTTAAGTTCATCTCCCTCCCACTCTTTAAAGACTTGAGAGGGATGTCAACAAGAATCCTTTGATGGAAATTAAGAAATCTTAGGAAGTTAGCAGGACACTTCACTACCGTTTTATGAATTTATTGTACTGAATACAAATGGACTGACTACAAAAGCAAAACAAACACACACAAAAAGGCTCATAAAAGCCAAATGAAGGATTTATTTGATTGTACGTTTAAACTCTTACATTGCTTACACAGACCGCCCAACCGACAGATATAAAGATGAGATCAGGTCTATCTGTACACCCAGAGAAACCCAATAATAATACCAGGGACAGAGACAGACATTTTAGTCCCGGTTTAGAACCACTTTTCACCTCTTTAGTTTGCATAACAAACTCTATCATTCTTTTGCCAAACACCAGCTACACACAAATGTCTTGTCATCATCTTTCATTCATACTGAATAAAGCAGATGCCTTAAGGATCTCTACCTCAGTAGAGATGTCCCTCTCTGTGCTGTTCACACAACTGTGAGGAGTACACTGTGTGAATATAACTGGAAATTCATCTGACTCTATTGACCCATTATCTGTGTTGGGAAGTCATATGAAAATACACATATAAATTACCTTTCTGTCCACTCTGTTTCCCCCTCGGATCCAGGCTGAAAACACCCCTCCACAGTGCAGCATTGATATTAATATCTACAGGATAAGTCTGTTTGCATTCAGTCTCATTCAAACCTTCAAATAAACGTTGGCAGAAGGAAGCATTAATATGGGGCGCGCCAAATCAAATTAGATGCCGAATCCTGGCACCTATCTGTTCGATCAATCCAATAAAGTGGATGATGTTCTGGACATAGTGTTGTATTTGTGGAGTAGGGTAACACTTTAGTTCAGGGGTTTAGGGAAATGATTAATAAACACATATACCTACAGAATCTTTAATGCATTGAGTGTCAATATAGGGGGAGCAAATCGCTTACCATTGTCATGAAATCATTCATCGACAGTGGCTGACAGTACCAGGTTAGAAGCACTCAATGAATACTTTATCTTCACGGTACATTTTATGAAGCATTTATCCTTTCTTGCCCGTATTGCTCTCCAGAGATGATCAGCCAGTCTAAGAGTTTCGCCCTGCTTTGGTCCAGAAATGTGTGCTTCCTGTTACTACGCTGAGGAAAGGGAAAGCTGTCGGCTTTTCTGATATCTCACTGATTCCCTTAATCCCAAAGATGAAAAGTGCTCTGACAGCATCGAGATCTGCCAACACAGCCCACGCAGGCGTCCTAAGCCAGGCAGGACGAGACCCACCCCAGCCACCGAAGTCTGGGTTCCTAAGACGCTAAGAGGAAAGGGATTGTGATGTAAAACTCTCTGCTTTGTTTTTATTGGTCCCCATATATCAGAATGAAACAGCCTATGTGTTTACATGCATATTTAGATGTGTGTGTGAGTCTACTTCCAATAGACGTCTTCTTCTATTCAGAATGAATGACATGCTGTATGTAGTCTGTGAAAATGATTTTGGCCCTTCTATCATTAACCTTGGCCAACAGGTGACGTTGGCTTCTCAGCCTTCATCAACGCAAGCGTCCTTTCCGCACTCCAGTACAGCGAGTCTTAAATTCAGGGGTCAGGTGAAAAACAAATGAGGGAAAATCAATGCCAACGCAGAAAGATATGGGTCTACATCAAACAGTACTGTAGGTAGTTACTTCAGTGTTTGGCCATTTAGAGATATTCTCAAATGTAAAAGCTCTGTAAATACTGTACAAATAATACGATATTTGCCGCATTCAGGAATGTATCTACAAAGACTAGTGATTTCTGAGATCTTGAGATTTGTGTTCACACGGAGATAGTGTCTGACAGTATATTAAGGATCATAGGCTTTCCCACAGACCCCTTTATGCCATCCCCAAAAGAGCAAGTATTATTGTGTGGGAAAATACAGGATAATATATCAGCACTTGTGGCTGAGTCTCGAAGACATGCCCTTGTACATTTTAATGTGCTTGTTCACACCCTGACAAGTTATTTATCTAAAGAAAAAAAGCAATTAACGTTTTGCTTTTTAATATTCTGTGAGAACTGGAGAAACTGACTACATCAAAGCCAGCCACCTTTTAGATTGTATAATTACCATCCTGTTTTAGAAGGTGCTGAAGAAGGTTACTGAATTGATTGACACCATGCTGTGAAGACAATCTCTGCACACGCATCGGCTACACAAACGAAGGCTGAATAACCAGGGAGGGGGAAAACGACACCAGGATACACTTCAGAAACTCCCTGGAAATGTTCAGTTCTATCTTCAGTCGGTCTGACCTTTTTTGGGCTGGGATTTGTATGATTTTATTTCATTGGAATTCCACTGGAACCAATTTGATTTGATACGTGTTTTTGCTGCTGTTGCTGTTTTGTTGTTTATGTTATTTCCGTATGGGCTACAGATGATAGTAAGAATCCATAGGTATATTATGGGAAACAGACCTTTGTTGGTAATTGACACTACAGTAGATTTAAAGGTGTCAACAATTTGTGTAACCCATTATTGTTGTGATTAGGCTCAGATAAATGAGATGGTGGACAACGTGAAAGCATCAAATTTGATGGGAGGGATTGTGGAAAGAAAAAACAAGAGAGGGAGGGATGGTTTAGGGATGACAAATGACAAATGCCAGGAAGGTGAATTTGCCACCCGTATTTAAGGTCAGGGCAGAGACGGGGGGCTGCTTCCTCTCCCGAACTCCAGTTCTTAAATGCCTGTAAAGACTGAAGAGATGATCCCTGACCTCTTTAATCAAAGCCTTGGAGCAGCTTGGACCTTTTCTTCCACCCACCTAGAGAAATCCCTGAATCTGGAAGGAACCCACAAAGCGCAGAAACTGAAACCCAGCCAACTCAAGTTTTCTTATTTTAGTGTCACGCTAGTATTTCACTCTCATCTCACTCTTATTGGGACTGATGTTTTTGCTCACACTATACTTTTCTTTTTGATGAAGTCTGTATATTTTGAGACAATTCTTAGTCACCCTACTTCATCTGCTAATAGATAACTACAGAGATAAAATTGATCTAATGGCTACGTCAGTCAAAAAAATGAAATGGAGCCGCTTGATTTAGAGCGATTCATTTCAACAACAAGGTAGGAAATCCAGACCCGAATGGATCCAGACCTGTGTGCATCACCGATCAAACTCTTTAGGAGCAACAGATCGAAGCGTCGCAGCAACAAGCAGGCCCTTTTCTCAGAAAGAGGCAATGAGGGGCAAGTCACCGAGTTCAGGATTTAATGGACTGCTGATCGGAAGCGCGTTTTGAGAGTTTTGCAGAGAAGAAAGATCACACGGAAGACGAGGAAGCTCTCAAAAGCAACAGTTTGACCACGAGTCCAGAGGCGAAGCATTAGTTGAGAATCCTGTCAATGTGTTGCAGGACTGTAGGAGCTGGAAACACAGGAGAAATGCTGAAAGCTCAAGGGTCAAGTAGAATCTTTTAGATGGCATTTTTGGGCCCAATCTGATGAGCTATCAGTAAGAAAACTAGAGTGAAATAACAGAGGGGATGGAGTAAGGGGTGACTTATTACACAGAATCGTTGGTTATGCATTTGACCTCATTCAGGAAAACTGTCTTATTCTGCAGTATAAAACAAGATGAACAAACTTTTGTAACTAAAACATCTGTCTGTGTTGTGTGACATAATAAAAATTAGAATATGCAACACAATGTCCTGTTTAATGTCTGCAAAAAGACCTGGAAAAACAATCAATGTGCTAACTGAGATGTTGCGTTGATATACCATGGGGTAATGATTGCATGACTTATGTTGATGACATGACCGCATTAGGAAAATGGCGGGAATGGTCTCGTATGATGGAAATGGTCTCGTATGATAAACATCTCAAGTGGGCTGCATTCATAATCATTAGTGTGATGTTGTGAATCACATCGACTTCAAAATCCAGAGAATTTTCCATAATCACGAATCCCATTAGCTTGAATGATTTAAACACACAAGTATGTTGTAGATGCAGTCTATTCACAATATATCACCCAATAAGAACCTACCTGGTTCATTTTGTCTTACACTAAATAACAGCACCACCTACTGATCGTATATACCAGAGATCCGTCATGTATGAAATACCTGACTCTGAGGATGTACCGGTGAACGCATACATGACAAGCCTGCATTTAAATCATACTTGACAAGTCTGCATTTAAATCAGTTACACAAAACACAAGTGACTGTGCACGGAAGCATGAAACTCTGCAAACAACTAGGAACCCTTCCTGCAGCAGCCCAACATAAAACACAAGATGTTCACATGAAACATGCATATTACAGCATCCGTCCCAATTAAATAAGGACTGTGTAAATTAGTGTTACACACAGTGGACTGTGGCCAGCAGCATACAATTTAGAAGGTTAAGTCCCCAACCCCCCACCAGTTTGCCCTTTAAATGTTCCTTGAATTTAAGACTGTTGTACAAAACCACAAGATACTAAAGTTAATAAGGTTGATCAAGGGATCATTTTCTATACAACATACAGATTCATTTTTATTCCAGAATCAGAACCTACTTGCCTATTAAGTACTGATTGTACACTTCACACTTCACTTGTACAATGCATTTGTGCTTAATATAACATTATACAACAGCATATAGTATCTAATAATAAGTTCTTGATGTGCTGCTGCCTTCACCCAGATCAAATTACATGCAGAATGAATCTAAAAACGAAGGCTCGGCTCTTAAAGATGTTAGTATTTTGAAAACTATGCAGGTATCCAATAATGTGTCTAGACTGGTTTGTTGCAAACTGCCTAATGAAACAGCAATTTAAATGATATTAAAAGAAATCCCCTTTGCTCGCAGGTTTTCAAATTGATTTCGCCATCTTAATCAGTCCATTCACATTAAAACAAATAACTCCATTAATTTAGAAAACAAGTCAATGTTTATTAATGCGTTGCATATTATTCAGAAGGGACTTCACTTCGAATCTGTATAAGGAAGAAAAGATTACAGCAGAATTCTATTAAAGGAAATTAGGCTTAATTGCAACCACATTCCCCCTGGATACCGGTGTCAGTTGGTGTTGATACTCTTTGGATATTTGGATTCTCTGCGTGTTTGATTGCCTCTGTAGTCACAATCGCAATCCTGTAACACACGTTTCGGCAGCTGGTGAAAATCACTCACCCATGATGTAAGGAAATCATACAAAGAACAAAATGCATCCGCTTTTGAAAAGTTTGAATTCACTTTACAGATACTTATAGACGGGTCAAAATATAATGTGTGTATTTTAATTTTCATTCATTTCTATTTACTGCAATATCCTGTGACTCTCACACACACAGCATCTCATCTCATAGTCATTTTCATTGTTACCCTCAGGAATCACTACTAGTTATACATACAGACATGAATGTTGTAACAACAGATCCTTAATGGGTCTATTATACGAGCTTTTGATAAAGCAAGTAAACGGTGCCCATGATGCTGAATATTATATGGACTATTAATTGCATTATTAAAATGGAAACAAATGAGACCGGAGCAGTTCCAGTAGCCTAACGCTTGCAACAGTGAAATGTTAATCTCAATACAGAGCGTGCAGGAAGAGAAGGAAATCAAAGATCAGCAACACCCACATGCACTAATCTGTACACATACGGCTTCTTTTATTTTCTCCTTTTGTTAATGAAAACATCTCCTGTCTCCCAACTGTTTCACATGTTTTCCAGTTGATCCTTTGCGAGATGCAGGATGGTTTCTGTACACAACAATGTACTCACAGGGTGACCGACTGTTTAACAGGAGAGCTTGCAGATGTCCAATAATGCTCTCTTATCTCAAACTGGCACTTTAATCATGTTTAAATCCCATTACTTGTACTACTAAAAAGAAAACCTGGACATAAGATTGCATTGTATCCACCACTTACAAAACTATGATTGTATCTGTGTGTGCATTAGTGTGTGCGGGTGATACACAGATACAATTAATTGCTTCCTTATGAGTCTAGTTATTCTTAACTGCGTCTCTGTTCTCTAAATACATGCTTCCTGCAACTCTTAGAAACAACAGGGTGTTTTTTAATACAAGAGGTGAACATGGTGGATAATATACAAACAGCAAGACTGTGCATTCATGTGGTTAATCTATTATTTGTAATGGTACATTAGTTCCTGGAAACATGACCGACCTCAAAGACTTTGAGAAATGTGGGAGGTTTTGTCATTCTAATGAATTCCTAAAGCATGATCCTAGAAAGGAAAATTAACATATTAATGTTATTGAACTAAAAACAAGTGCTCTTGCACATTAAAAAACAAACAAACAAAAAAAAACATGTATTTGTCTTCCATATGCCCTTTTGATGTATTCTCATGCAAGACATTCTCAGTCCCAGGGAAGGAGAGCACTGGGGCATTGGACGACATTTAAAGTGCAAATAAAAAACACACACATATTTCTCATCTGTCTTCTGTGCTCGGAGGCTTCACTGGTGTGTTGAGCATTGAGGAGGAGAGCAACATTTTGTATCTAGTGAGATACTGTAAGGCGTAGTCTTCTGAATATAACATATATGTAGTGGGGATTTACTTTAACAAAGACCTAAACTAATTACAGTAATTGTCTAAAATCGTAATTGTCTATATTCACAGCAGCTAATACCAACAAATGCATTCCTTATTAATTCAGGCAGTAAATCCATTTTTAATTTGCGGTTTTGCAGAACTGAGATCAACATCTCTTCCGCCAGCCCTGCTTTACAGATAACAATGGGTGTGAGTAAACCACGGTTTAAGAGAGGCATGTTACAGGGCTCTGCTGTGAGTGATTTAAGTGACACACTCTAACACTGCATGATATATTGCAAAACACAGTAACACAGTACAACCCGAACTTTCACTCAAGTGCCATTTAAAGAAGAGCCATCGGCAGGAGACCGCATTGTCATTTTTCAGAAAGGCAATATATTGTATAGGTATTATTTTGCAAAGCATTGTATTATAATATCTGCATTGGAAACTTTTTTTTAACAATAATTGCTAGTGATCAACAAAATAAATAAGTAACATTTTCGAAATGGGAAGAATCTGAAGCTTGCTAAAGATTTGCTTTCTTGAAGATGTTTATTTCCCCATGTCACCCTGTTTTACTGCTATCGCATTTAAAAGGAAACCAGTCATTCGCTACAATTTGATGCCACCGCTGTTTCCACTGGAAAATACAGTTGCTGTTGTTGTAATAACGGCCCTATTGCTGCTCCTGGAAACCCGCGACTCCATGCACAGCCAGTATTCACGCAAAAACTGACAACTGCGACTTCTGAAGCAATTTCACAAAGCAGATGACATTTTCCAACCTAAAAGAGACAACACGCCTCAACCGCAGCTCCTTGTTAAGATAATAATAACAATAATAATAATAATAATAATAATAATAATAATAATAATAATAATAATAATGCAGGCACAGCTTTTCCTTTGCTGATTTCGGTATAAGCGCTGAAGCTGTCTATATCCAGTATTGCCATATCCATCCCCGTATCTGAAGAGCTGCCAGCAGCCCCGGCAAGATCTACACTATGAACTATAAAGGTCCACTGGATCTTCTAGCCAGTCTCTCTGCTGGGTTGCCTCCCCAACCCCGACCGGTACCAGATTTCATTCATACAATCAGCCTGCTATTAGAGACAACATTATCACCTCAATCACTGCACAACGAATTGTCAAAATACACGCACACTGTGGAGAGGTTGAATTCGGGACACTTTGCTCAAGCTTTAGTTGGAGAAATAAAACACTGTCTGTGACTTACCTGGCTTGTATGAAACCGGCTGAATGTGCAGATAAAGCTGGCAGCTCAATCCAGTGGCGGGGAGTTTGCAGGATCTACAATCCGGAGCGCACGGAGTCCCGTTTGCCAGTCAATCCCATCGCCAGAGATGCGGCTCTCTTCCTTTCTGTCTTTTCTGTCTCACAACTGCATGCGCTCTGGTGTCGGGGTTGGAGGGGGGGGGTCCACTTCAGGCAAAACAACAATTTGGTGAGACGAAAGCCATGGCAATTAATTTGCAATAATGCATGTGTTTCTTTTCCTGTCTCTAATGACTGGCTGCTCCAGGTGGCAGTGCCAGTGCTCAGTGCGCACACCGGTAATCCTGCGGGCGGAGAGGCGCACAGTGCGCGCAGTGGGGCGGCTGCAGGGACCTCCTCCTCGGGCAGGGCGGCTGGGGAGCTCCGGTCCTCTTAAAGACGCCCTGTGCGCCGCTGCCTCCGACTGGCTGGCTGGCTGTTCAGTGAAAGGCGTGCGTTTTGAATGCCTGGATACCAAGAGCCCCGCAGTAACAGGTGGCCGCTCAGTGCACAGTGCGTTGCGTGTCACACAGCGAGTGTAGGAGCCCGTGACACTAAGCCGGGGGGAAACTGCCATTTAGCCTGCATTAGGTGATGGTTGACTAAAGTCTAAAGTTATTGTTCACAGTAAGACTCTGCCTGCTCACGTATACACACACACCCGCGCACACATCATTATATATAGAGTACTGGCAACCTTTCTAGAAACCAAGTTAATTTAATCATTCAAAGGGCAGCCTGCATATATAATACTGTATTTTACATGTATGCTCCGCTAATCCTGTTTTAAGATCAGTTCTTAGAATGAGAATTGTGTCTTAGTGTATTTAGAGTCAGTTGGTCCCTGAACCTGTGGATGTGGATGTGGATGTGGATGTGGATGTGGATGACCGCAGGAGAAATGAATTCAACCTACACTCTGATTTGGATGAACAGTAAGTCAGTTCAAATTGGTCTTCAGAGAGCTGCCTCCAAGGGCTTTGTTCAGCTTCGTGGAGAAGTTATAGAAGCATCATACAACATCGACCAATATTACACCCTTTATCCTACTGCCTGTTTTTCAAATGTTTGCATCTCTTTCCCACTTCTGTGGGCAGCTCACAGTCCAGATGTGCACAGCTGTATCACAGTGCGTTTTGATACTGCAAGAGCCTTTCTATTTTTGAACTCCATTTCAAGTTATCTCTCTGACCTTTGTTACCATCACAGAGACCATGGATTCTAGCAGTACAACTTATATTGGTTCAGGAGTTGTTTGTAAGCAGTGTGCACACTATAGCGGTTGTTTTAGTGTTAAGGAGTTGCTTTTCTTTGTGTCGGTGGCTCACTAATGACTGCCTTTTAACTCCTTCTCGTATTTATGACACATTATGCTCCTGAAACAAAGGTAGGTGTGTGTGAAACTGCATAGTAATGAAGCATTAACTTACTTAAAGACAGGAAATGCTCATGACATCATGACATCATGACTATATTGAAATTTCAGAGGGCGGATAAACCAGAAAGATGTGCTCGATAAATCCGTGGCACTTTGATTTTAATTATTTATTAATTAATTCGTGTCCAAATTTATATTAATTTCTTGTCTGCTTGTTTTGTTTTTCCCAGAATTCCCGGCACAAGTCTTTTGCTTGTATACAAAACATATTTTCTTTCACCAAGACAACCGAGGACAACCCCCAGCCTAGCTCTGAGTTCGGACCATGGTTTGACTGACATTTATACAGAAAGCAGGTTTAGTGAAAAACAACTCCATATATGGATTGTGCTGACCAAACCAATTCTGACCGAAAGACAATGATAACAAACATCTATACTCCTGCAACTGAAGTTTGAGCAAGATGTCTTAAGGTCTCTTGTGGTAAAGGTCAGAACTCGTAACATATCTTTCCTGCAGATGCTATTGTGGTTTTTATGTCTGATAATACCAGGAAAAGAGATCGGTTTTGAAGGTAATGAATACTGAGCTTGTATTTTGACCTTGCATGCTGTCGGTCAAGTAGTGACCCAGGTCAACAGGGTCTTGGTCAATTTGTACTTACAGCCACCACTGACAGACCTTTCAGAGATTTGAAGTATGCGGCACAATTACACTCGTATTAATAAAATACTTAAAAAGTAATGAAGTATTGTTTCTGAATTTTCATTCTACAGCCAGCAAGTGCACACTGATATATTTTTAAATGATATGTATCTTACACATTAAACATGATATGGTTATATGCCTCAAATACTTACTGTTACCTGCCCTCTCTCCCCCCACGCCGCCAGCGGGCACTGAGCTACATCCTACACCAGACAGACATCCAGAGTATTGCTAGTGCTCCAGACACTTCAACAGCTCTTCAAGAGACCTGAGACCTGACAGTTTCCTGCCTTAGCTAGATCATGCTGAATCATGAGAACTGAGTCTACAGACCCCTGCCTTCCTGACTGATCCAAGTTGTCCCTACAAGACAGATTTAATCCCAGGAAGAGCCTACTCCCACCTCAAGACTGCTTTTACCATAAACTAGCTGTCCAGAGGGAAGGCAAACCACCAGGCTGGCCTGGACCCACCGAGATGTATTTAATCTTAGTTGTATTTTTATTTTAGTTTCTTTCCTCTGTCCCTCATGGCGATCCCTTGATTCTCATGGCCACAGTAACTGTGTAGGAGCTGTCCTTGTTTGCTCTAAATCCGTGAAAGCACTCTGGGACAACTTGTTGTGAAGGGTGCTATTCTGAGTAGAAATTCATTGATTGATTGATTGCCAACCACACTAGCCAGGATGTGCAAATCTGCAGCTCACAGACACCAGAGCAGTAACCCTTACCTGCAGCAGTCCAATAGGATGAACACAAACCAGAGGCAATACAAGAAAACAAGAAGTTAGTAATGTCTTTCTTTTTGTGTGCTTTCATTAATCATTATGAAGTCTCCTTTGGTTCACAGAAATGGCAAAGCAGGAATCTCATAAATACACGTGACCAGTGTTGCCAACTTAGCGATTTTGTCACGAGATCTAGAGACTTTTACATTTCCATAGCCACAACAAAAAGTGACAATGACTAACGACAAATCTCCACAGCGGACAGCAGTGATTTTCATAACAAGGAGTCGCTAAACTGTGTCACCCATATCAATACACCAGCAGGCTGCTTGGGTACTGAGCTTCAGGAAGCAGGAACACAGAACCCCCATCTAAACAAGACAAAACTCCCCTTTTCCCGTGCATTTTCATTTAAAGCATCAAAGCCATCCAGCAGCACCAGGAGACCAATCCCGGTACCGGCCATTAAGACCCATCCAGAGCAGTGGAGTGGGACTAGGATGAGTTTGTATTGTTCCTACAGTTGGACACACAGTCTCTCTTCTTGTAGTTAAAAACATAATAACATAAGAAAGTGTCAATAAAGAGGAGGCCATTCGCCCCTTCGTGCTCGTTTGGTGTCCATTAATACCTAAGTGATCCAAGGATCCTATCCAGTCTATTTTTAAAAGTTCCCAAATTGTCTCTTCAACCACATCGCTGGAGAGTTTGTTCAGATTGTGACGCCTCTCTGTGTGAAGAAGTGTCTCCTGTTTTCTGTCTTGAATGCCTTGAAGCCCAATTTCCATTTGTGTCCCCGGGTGCGTGTGTCCCTGCTGATCTGGAAAAGCTCCTCTGGTTTGATGTGGTCGATGTTCAGTTCAGTTCATGTTATGTCTACTCATCTTATATAAGGTTCACAAAAACAAACCAAGTTCACACACTGCCACAAAAGCACTAAAATACATTCACGGAACCACACAATCTGACTGCCTGGATGTGTCAACTGCACCTGATATGGGTAGGAATATGTTTATAATTACACTGTTTCCGACCCCGTATTCTACTCCCATTTCTTAAGGGTGTAATCTTGTCACTTTCAGTACGTCAGACAAAAGAAAAATATATCGTAAATATATCAGCAGCAACATTTGTGGTGATCTGACTGTCTAAATAGGGAAATTTAGCGACTTTTCGCAGATCGACCGGTGACTTCCTGCTTTGCGGAGTTGGCAACACAGCAAGTGACAGAAATGGCTGTCGCTAAAAGCCAAGACTCCATCACACGCATCTCCTTCACTACACCTCCGAACACACTACACCCCCCAGTGTAACCAGTGCTATTACTTACTTGTAGTAGTATTAGACCTGCTAGTATCAGTCCAGAAGAAATAACCCATAAAGTCAGAGCTGTGTGATGTCTGCGGGTGATCTCTCTCCATGGGTCGGGTACAGACAGGGAGCGGAACAACAACTTTCTCACTTTCCCGTGTAGTTTCTTCAGTCATCCAGAAGAGAGTCGATGTATTTGTCTTTTGTTTGTCTATAAATCTGGCCTTAGGCCTGTTTGTTCGTTCTGTATTCGTTTGTTTTGTCGTGTCAAAAATAACCGCCATTACCCGTGTAAACGGAGCGAAGAGAGTCCGTGTTCTTTTAAGTGTTTACTCTGGGTCGGAGAAATGCCAAAAGCAGAAGTATGGAAATGGAAATATAATATATATTTATTGGAGCTGATGTGTTGGAATTAAACTGACAATGCCATGGTGTATTGTAATTGAATGGTCAGGTGGAATTGTGGAATTGTGGCATTGTGTATTCTTGCTTAAAATGTCAAAGTGAAATGTCATCAATGTATTGCTATTTACAGTAGGAACTAGGGACTAGGGACTAGGGACTAGAGACTAGAGACTAGGGCAAACGCTGAGAGAAAGGACTCCCGTTATTAGGTTTTGTTCTCTCTGTCCATATTGTGTGTTGTCCCAGACGTTATTCTGCATGATGTGTCTAGTGTCATGCATGTGACATGTGAAGCCCCCTCTCATCGCAGCAGTGTCCTTCCCGGGCCGTCGCTGTCCCAACCAGGAGAGGGGTGGCCTGTGGCTGGGCAGGCTGCGTGGGACGGGGCGAGGTTTGTAAGACTGAGGGCAGGACGTCAGAGGGGTTCAGAGGTCTGAGGTTTGGAGAAGAGAAAAATGCAATGGAATGAATGATTGCGGGAGCTGGACTGGGAAAAAAATGCAGTGGCGGCACTGTGATGGATTAGAAGTGTGCGTAGCTGTGCATTTAGCTGAATATTTGAGATAAGTTTAATTTTCATGTATTTTCTTTCGGAGAGACCTCCGCTGTAAAGGGGTCATGGTTTTGAATTGAGTCCAATAAAGACAGTATTTGTTTTGAAACTACAGCGGTGCGATGTCCTCATTCGCACAAAACTCTGCAGCCATCACAAATATGTTTACTGTGTAAACATATACATAGTCAATGTTTGTTGTGTACATATACCTGAGTCGGGACAATGTGAATTTTCTTTGTGTATACGTGCTCATGTGACAATCCAGAAATCCCATTGTTAGTGCTAATGTTATCTCTGTGCTCCCCATTTTATTCAGTTCTATCTCTTCCGTACTTTCCTGGAGTGAACACGCACATGCTCTGCTTTAGTCTGGGAAAAATACATTATATTCCTAACTTCATATTCTTCATTTAAATCTTTATATAAATTGTAGTAAATCTTGCAGAATAAGGGATGTAGGTTCTATTGCATTTGTTTGGTTCCATATTGAACATTCTATTGTCTTTCAAAATCGTTAGGGCTATGGCTGTGGATTTTGTAACCGTGCAAGTTCCAACACTGAACAAGAGCTCCCAATGAGCTTAATCTTGACTGATTACACATGTACTTATCTATCATATAAACACTTCATTACTTGCCCACACTATGACAAAATAATGTATTTAACAAGAGCCATAAATAAAGTTCTATTTAATTGGCACAAAGCTGATGATCAAAGCTGGTCCTTCTTTCAGGGAAATGTTGTACCACGATTGTGCTGCGGTCCGTGAGCTATGAGTGACTGTAGAAATGCCAAAGCCAACGATACCTTTACAGCTAACTCTAGGTGTTATATTAAAAACAAATGGTGATTCTGTTCAAAGCTGTTTGCCACATAGAGAATTACAAATTGACACAACAGCCTCATGTGCCCTTCAAGAACAAGGACACCTCACTCACATTGCACTCACAATGTTTACCTTGTCAACAGAGAAAACACAAAATTATAATTTTAATATAAAGCATCCGGTTTTACAGTACAATACTCTTCTGAAAGTCAGAGTGAGAAAATGACTAATTAAAAAATCCTCAGCCTCATTGTATTCAATGACATCTCTCATTAATAAAAAGAGAGAAGATTAGATTAAAAACTAAAGAGAGTGCCTTAAAAATCGGAATGATCTTATTTTAAACCTGCCATGGATTGGTTATCAGCTAGCTTGTATTTCTACAGCAGACAGCCCAGTTAATAGGACAGGTTCTCCAGAGACACATGCTAAGCAGGTGGAAATTGTGGGATATGAATTATCCTCGCATCCTCCTGTCATTACTGCTCCCTCGTTCATTGGCAATTGGCCCCGGATTTCTTCTTGTTCAGAAAAAGAATGAGAAACAGTGGGAGATACAGCAGATTACCCAGCATGCCTTCCTACACTAATTGTCCCCCCTCCAGATTTTTTATATTTTTGTAGAAACAAAACGAAACAGGAAAAAAAAAAGAGCTGAGGACAAAAAATTATTGTTATTAAAAGGTTTACGTTTACTTACGCAGAAATGTCACGTTACATTAGTACAAGTTTGTAGACTATGACTTTGAATTAACTGACTGATCCACATGCTCCCCAGCTTGGTTCGATACACATCTATCTCACAAATGAGAACTTTACCAGCACCAGCAGACTTATCTCCGGGGGCGGGCAAAACTCAATCCCGTGGGCGACTGTGTGAAACAGCAGCAGTACGGAAAGGAGATGCAAGGCACCAGAGCATGAACAGCCAGAGCAGAGAATAGTGGTTGAAATAAAGAGACCAAAAGGGAGAGGAAGAGAGAGGAGGACGTCGCATGAAGGGAAAGGAGAGAAGAATGTGTGAAGAGAAGAAACTCTAACTGGGATCATGAACCCACCCCATGTTACTGTCCAATGGGAAACAACAAAAAAACGGCCACAGCGACTCATGAACAGACATCATGAGCAAATAATAATCCAGGTGTTTCCTGAGTAAAAAGAAGCGAAAATGTGAGAAATGGGTCAAAACATAACAACCGTCATGTTCTTCTAGAAGAAGCCCAAACAAAGGACATAGGAAGAAGAAAGAACATTTCCAGGCTCTTCATAACAGTCTTTAAGATAACAGATGCTACAGGCTTTAAGTTTCTGTGAATTGTATACTTTGGAAGGCTAGGCTATTTCCATCTAATGCACAATTGTGCATCTGTTCACTAAACCTATAAATATCTACACATCTTTTGAAATTCATCAAGTAGACCTTTTATCCTCCTCTATAGATATTTATAGGCCTCCAGGCCCCTATTTCACTTTTATTTTGTGATCTCTTGTCTAACTTGGCCATAAACTATGATATATTCCTATTGGGGGAGTTTAACATACATGTTGATTTTAAAGAGGACTCCCACTCTGTGAGTTTCCTGTCTCTACTGCAGTCTGTATCGGGACCCACACATTGCCACAATCACACACTTGATCTAGTTATTACTTGTGGAGTAGAGAGTCACAATCTAATAATATCACCCCAAAACCAGATGATTTCAGATCGCTGCCTTATTAGCTTCAAGCTGCTTGGCGTAGCGATGCACACACAGGAGAGGAACATAAAATCCAGCACTTAAATCCTACTGCAATTTGTAAATGCAATACTCCTACAGCTAGCTTAATCAAAGTCATCAGTCCCCGCCTTCCTTGGACTCGTTTAACCCAATGAATCATCAGAAATCAGTTTCCTTAATTGGAAAAATGAAAACCTCTACCTGCGCACTAGACCCCATACCTACTCAACCGCTAAAGGAATCTCTGCCATTAATTATCCTGCAAATACATAATCTTATTAATGCCTCTCTGTCCCCAGGCTCTCTTCCTGAATCCTTTAAAATGGCTCTAATTAAACCTCTCCTCAAAAGATCTAATTCAGACCCTAATTCATTTCAACACTACTGAACAATTTAAAAGCTGCACTTCCTGTCTAAGGTCTTGGAGAAAGAGGTTGTTAACCAATTACACAATTTTGTAACTGCTAAAAACATTGAGACTTTTCACTCAGGTTTTCTCTCCGGCCACGGCACTGAAGCGGCCCGATTGAATCGTGTGTGTCAGTCTTCTGATCGAGGGCATGTTACTGTTGTTATTTTGCTAAACTTGAGCGTGGCTTTTGACTGTCTGACCCTCAGATGCTGATACACTGCTCAGAAGACCTTGTTGGCTTATCTCACCAGAATCTGTCGTGGGCTAAATCATACCTAACAGACCGACTCCGGAGGGATGTTATTCTTCGTGTTGTTTGCCAGAGGGAGCGTGTTTGTGTGAGCAACTAACACAGAGGAAAGGAAGCTTGTAACATGGTTTCTATGATTGTGGGTGTATGTGAGGGGTGTATCTGATTGGTTGTGCTTGGAGACTTGGGTGCTTGGGTTGTCCTCCTCCCCAACTTTAAAACTTCATTTCAGTAGGGTAGCCCAAGACATCTGCTAATCGAGGTCTGTGAAACAAGCAGATAGACTATCTGAGTATCAACTGGCAGGTTTAAATGATTTTTGGTCTAAATAAATTAACAAACAAATCATTAATGATGGCCCTTGCCCATGTGAGAGATTGTGTCTAGGGCAGGAGGTTAGATTGCTGCAGTGTCTTCTGGGCTGTGTTCCAGCCACGCTCTCAGATGCTTAACAGGGGCTCGATTCCTGATACCGATGTCAAGATCATCCTCGCGATTTACAGTCTTCTTGTATTTACTTGATGTGCTTTTGAAAATGATTGCACGGTCATGTGCAGCTATTGATCTTTTGAGAGGTGTTGTGTGGTCAGTCTCTCATGGCCATTTCTGTTCTGTTCCGCCTTCGCTGCCCTCGCCCCGAGTGAAAGAGCTGCTCAATGTCCCTGTGCACGGCGTCGCGCAGGAATGCTTCATGGAATGCAAACACCCTGTGGGAGCTTTAACACTCAACACAAGGGCCATCATTTACTCTCACATTGTGTTCAGCTTTGACTACGTGCACACACAATTCTCTATTCCTGAGAACTATTTCCACTTAAAAACAAAACAAAATCTATTTTCTGTTCTCTGCTTTTGTCTTCTGTAGGTTTTATTACTGTGATTTAATCAAACTATGTATTATATTGAGAGACAGCATCTTTCATGTATTCTAAAAACAAAACAAATCAAAACAAAACAAAATTTCTTCTCCCGGAAACAGACTTTCCCACATAAATCACATATCCACCCAACCTAGTGAAAACTGGGATTAGCAAACATTTCAAGAGGTTCAAGGCAGAGTCATCAATCAGCAACATCTATATTTGCCACATTGCAGTTAACTCTGTAGGAACTGATTGACTCGTTCGAATTGAACTCTTTTTATTCAGAACTGTTGTTGGCTATACACAAGTAGGAGCTCAAATATTATATTAACAGTACAAAAGTTGAAAAATAAGAAAATAAGTTGAATACTTCCACAACTCTTGATTATTTGAGTTGCTCTCTGTTATATAAAAAAATAAGAAAATGGATTAGTCTCCAGTCCCTTTCCTGTAGAGATTGTTCTAGTCTCCAGGTTTTTGTTCTCCTTTAACCCTCCCTCTCTAATTCAGCTCATTACTGTCTACAGAACCAGTCAATCTCGCTGAGAAAGAAAGTGATTTACACAGAGCTGAAACCCTGCTGCTCAACGACACCTCCAGGGCAGGACTGCAGACCCGGGGATTCGAACGCAAGAGAGAGAAGGCCTTCAGAGCTGCAGGACTCAAAATATGCAGGCGGAGAAACCCCAGAGCCACGCAGGGCTGATTTACATTTCACTGACTCGCACCGTGCCCCAAAACGAAGGGGCAGCAACAGCTGGTTAATAATAACCACTTGTTTTTTTTAATAAGACTCATCATTACCAGTCCCCTAGCAGACAAGAGCAATCTGTGTGGCTGAGTCAGTTCTCCGGGGTCAGTCCTCGGGTTCAGTGCTTTCACTTTACTTTTCTTTTTTCTCTTTTTTTTTTTTAAAACTTGGCCCTTCCATTAATTAAACACCTTCCCTCGATCTGTTATCACAGTTGTTGACAACTTTAATTGCTTAGGAACGGCTGACCATTAATCAAGACTGCAAGTGCTCATCAGGGTGGAAAGAGAGTGGAAAGCAAGAGGACGATTGGAGATGTAAATTTAAAATGAATAAATAAATATTGAAGACAAACCTTTATAGGATAGTTTGCGATCTTATTTTGTGAGGTTTTTAATGACATTTTTACAATGCATTATACAGTAACAATTTAGCATTTCTCAAGTAATTCCCTCCTTTAATCAACTGAAAGCAACGTTTATTTTTATTATTGAGTCGATAGAAACAATAAATGGAGAGGATGCAAGTTAAATCAATCATTTAACAGGGTAGCCTAAAGTCTGGAATTCAAAAGCTAGAGTAGCAATAGATTATTTCTCTGTTAATATATTAACGCATGCCTCAGGCTAAAAACGTTGTGTGATTTGGTCTAAACTTCCTTTTCAGCTGGTAGTAAATCAATAACCCTTCAAACAGAGACCTGAAGCATGGCTGCAATATGTGATGTTTGCTGAAGATTTGGTGTAGAGTAGGTCCATTGTAGAATAGGTCACATGTCCATTGTAGAGCAGGTCAGGTGTCCAGTGTAGAGTATGTCAGATGTCCAGTGTAGAGTATGTCAGATGTCCAGTGTAGAGTAGGTCTCATGTCCGGTGAAACCCTGTTCTGAACATTCATTGGATGACTGAATGGCGCATCAGTGTCCCACCCTGTCCCCACTGTACTTACTGTTCCTGGGGGCCCAAGAGCCTTGGCCCTCAAGAGCCCCAACTAGCAGGTTTTGGAGTGTCACCCTTTTGGAGAATTATTACATGGGCTAATCATGTCCTGGTCTTGAGGGACCTCCGTCTCCTCTGGGTTTAATTCCAGCCCCAGGAGTTGTCAGCTACTTACCTGAATGATCTCTGCCTGTGTAAAGAGCCGAAAACAACTGTCAAGGTCTAATCAAGGCGATCATCGATTCAATGCTCCAGCACCAGGACTGGGAACCACTGGATTACGACACTAACTAATGATAACGTCAGCCTTATCTATCCTCTCCAAACCTTGGCATTTCATCTTTTTGTATTTTTATCTATATATTGTACACCCACAGAAAATAGCAGCAGTGTCAAGGCTGGATGAAACAATTTTCAGTGTGCTGTCAAAAAAGACTCCAGATTCACAGCAAGACTGTCAGGTTTTTGTGTTGTGTTGCGTCTACATTTCCAGCTGTGTCGTCGGGGTCGGCGTTTCTGATGGCTCTGCTATCCTGTGCAGAAAGACATATTGCAGGAGTGTCCTTCCTACAGCACCAGCTGTGTTCCCTGCATGTGTTTTTGTCTGTTAGATGTTCGGTGAAAACGATCTTGTTATTCGCACCTAAATGTGCACCTGCAACTATCAGAACATTTATTTCAATAATAATAATAATAAATAAAACACCCCTCAGTGATTACAAATGTCTGCCTTCCCATCACATTGCCTTTCACTGAACCAGGAGCCATCCTTTCAGAAGCTAGTTTGTGCCGCAATAGTAAGACAGAACAACAAGACAATCGCCCATAATCCCCGGAGTAAAATGCGACGAAGCAGATAATAACTATAATAAATATGAAAGTGGGGCTGATTTGAAATGTTTCTTTGAAGCTGCCACACGTGTGATTGTGAGCATCCTGTGCAATAAGGAACAATGCCTCAGGAGACACGGGCAAACTAAATGCCGGTCCTCGAAGACCACATTGTCACGTGTGTTTCTCAATTCGGGTTACTGAATTCCTTGATTTGTTCCGAATTCGAATCCGAATCTAGTGTTAAGAGATCATTCATTGGTCGCTCAGCTTCGTCCAGTTCGCTTCGTCACTCCACACGAAACCAGCGCCGGTTCAGCCTCGGAGACAAGAGATAACAGAACCATATGCTTCCTGGAATGAGCAGCCCGGCAACATGAGCTGATGTGGTGGCTCTGACGAATAGAAAGGAAACAAAAAAGAGACACTCAGATTAAATGAGTTCCTTGGGTTTGTGCTGCAGATTTGAGATGGTTTCAGAAGTGGGCTCCACACGGTGAGGAGACAACTTTCAACCTGAATGAAAGAAATGTTGAATCTCTGTTGGACACATGGCTGATGTTAGGACACTACAGCTGAGTCTCCCCAGATTCGCATATCCTACATACAGTGAGGGGAAAAAGTATTTGATCCCCTGCTGATTTTGTACGTTTGCCCACTGACAAAGAAATGATTGTCTATAATTTTAATGGTAGGTGTATTTTAACAGTGAGAGACAGAATAACAACAAAAAAATCCAGAAAAACGCATTTCAAAAAAGTTATAAATTGATTTGCATGTTAATGAGGGAAATAAGTATTTGATCCCCTATCAATCAGCAAGATTTCTGGCTCCCAGGTGTCTTTTAAACAGGTAACGAGCTGAGATTAGGAGCTCTCTCTTAAAGGGAGTGCTCCTAATCTCAGCTCGTTACCTGTATAAAAGACATCTGTCCACAGAAGCAATCAATCAATCAGATTCCAAACTCTCCACCATGGCCGAGACCAAAGAGCTGTCCAAGGTTGTCAGGGACAAGATTGTAGACCTACACAAGGCTGGAATGGGCTACAAGACCATCGCCAAGCAGCTTGGTGAGAAGGTGACAACAGTTGGTGCGATTATTCGCAAATGGAAGAAACACAAAATAACTGTCAGTCTCCCTCGGTCTGGGGCTCCATGCAAGATCTCACCTCGTGGAGTTTCAATGATCATGAGAACGGTGAGGAATCAGCCCAGAACTACACGGGAGGATCTTGTCTCAAGGCAGCTGGGACCATAGTCACCAAGAAAACAATTGGTAACACACTACGCCATGAAGAACAATCGCTCTTGATTGTTTTCCTCCTTGCTCCCTTTCCCGTAGCCCTCGTCTGTAACCCTACATCTTGACAGCACTTAGCTTTCACCATCCAGGATGTAGGAAGTCGCTTACTGTACTTGTGTAAATTATAAATTGGAATTTGTAAAATGTATTATTTTGAATTGTTTTGTTTTAGCTAAGTTGAATTTGTAATGATTAATGCCTTGTACTTCTCTGTATTTTTGCACTTTGTTTGCACTTATGTTGTAAGTCGCCCTGGATAAAAAAATAATAATAATAATAAAAAGGACTGAAATCCTGCAGCGCCCGCAAGGTTCCCCTGCTCAAGAAAGCACATGTACAGGCCCGTCTGAAGTTTGCCAACATCTGAATGATTCAGAGGAGAACAGGGTGAAAGTGTTGTGGTCAGATGAGACCAAAATCGAGCTCTTTGGCATCAACTCAACTCGCCGTGTTTGGAGGAGGAGGAATGACCCCAAGAACACCATCCCCACCGTCAAACATGGAGGTGGAAACATTATGCTTTGGGGGTGTTTTTCTGCTAAGGGGACAAGACAACTGCACCGCATCAAAGGGACGATGGACGGGGCCATGTACCGTCAAATCTTGGGTGAGAACCTCCTTCCCTCAGCCAGGACATTGAAAATGGGTCGTGGATGGGTATTCCAGCATGACAATGACCCAAAACACACAGCCAAGGCAACAAAGGAGTGGCTCAAGAAGAAGCACATTAAGGTCCTGGAGTGGCCTAGCCAGTCTCCAGACCTTAATCCCCTAGAAAATCTGTGGAGGGAGCTGAAGGTTCGAGTTGCCAAAAGTCAGCCTCGAAACCTTAATGACTTGGAGAGGATCTGCAAAGAGGAGTGGGACAAAATCCCTCCTGAGATGTGTGCAAACCTGGTGGCCAACTACAAGAAACGTCTGACCTCTGTGATTGCCAACAAGGGTTTTGCCACCAAGTACTAAGTCGAAGGGGTCAAATACTTATTTCTCTCATTAACATGCAAATCAATGTATAACTTTTTTGAAATGCGTTTTTCTGGATTTTTCTGTTGTTATTCTGTCTCTCACTGTTAAAATACACCTACCATTAAAATTATAGACTGATCATTTCTTTGTCAGTGGGCAAACGTACAAAATCAGCAGGGGATCAAATACTTTTTTCCCTCACTGTATATACATATATACACCACAGAACCCTGTAACTCTGTGGTAAAGGCACGTTAAGTGAGGTACGCAGGGCACACAATCCTTAGGTGCATTTGCCAAGGTGCTGTAGATATGAAATGCTCCAGTCGAGCTCGGAGAGACTCTGAGCCGTGGGTGGGTGTGGGCGGTGGGTGCAGTGGCGATGAGTCACAGCCGGCACACTCCGCTCTGCATACAGATTGTGTACATTGCGACAGGCTGGCTGGTGTGCGCTGTGCCGGCTCTCGGGGGCTGTGTGTGTGTTTGCGTGTGTGTGTGTGTGTGTGTGTGTGTGTGTGTGTGTGTGCGTGTGCGTGTGCGTGTGCAGGGGGGAGGAAATTAATGCAGATGGCTTGGTTTCGGTAGCTTTATTGTAAGACCCCTCCATCCTTGTTTACCTGTTTCTTTTGCTTGTGGTGTTTAGACTATTGATACTGAGTGTTTTCTGGGATTCTTTGCCTTATTTATTAAGCTTTCTTTGTAGTAGAAGCATTGTCCCTTCAGTTCTTGCTGACCCTGCAGTTTACAGCAGCAGTACAATCACAAAAACCTGGAATGAAATGAAGTACCACCAAAAAAAAATCGATAATAGCAATAATGTCTCTCTCTCTCTCTCTCTCTCTCTCTCTCTCTCTCTTTTCATTCATTTGTTTCAATAATATAAAATTGGGCCACTTCCCAAATTGGTCCCTGGGTGCAAACAAATAGAGTACTTTAGAAATCATGTGGTGTAGTTTTCCACGGCTGACGGAGAAGCGGATTTCCTCTGTTTTATGTCTGACATGGACATAAAAGCGGTTTGCTGTTGCCAAAGTGTAATGTATTGTAATGAATAGCATACAGCATAGAATGAAATAAAAGACAAATGCGTGTTGGTTAATGAAATACACTTAATTTCTCTCATTGAAGGCATAAGGGTGCATTGTTTGAGAATTACTTTCGGCGTCTTAAAACCATTCACACATCTTATTTTAAACAGTTCTAGGTTGTGCATGTTTTAAAAACATCTCCATCCAACAAGGAGCTGCTTTCTGTTCTTAGCAACGACTGGGGAAGTCAATGGAATGGCAACATGATAGCTTTGCAGCACGTCTGGGCTTTAATTATGTTAAACCTTTCAATTACTGCAAGAAAACAAGATTACGAACTAATTATTGCAAGGCTAAATGTTATTGGAAAAGCCCAGGGGAGCACAGTCTTAAGGATATGCAAACTCTGAGCTAAAGGAAACTAATTGAAGGCCTCTACATTCGCCCATGCTGTGTTGCACATCGGTATTGTTTCTTGCGTTGACTCATTGTGCTGGTCATTGTGATTTATAGGAATGAAACACTTTCTTAATTGCATACATACTCAAACAGGTCTCTGTATGTTTTCATTTACCTCATGGCAACCTGCGCTCAGACGGCAACAGAGTAAACGGGCAGGAACGCCACGTACAGCACACGACCTTGTGAAAGTCAGAGACGTTTATTTTATGGTGCATTTTAAGTATTATTGTTCTATAAAACAACTGCTTAACTGTGGTTTTGTTTTACTAACCTGGGGGAAATGAGCCGGTCAAAATCGTGAATGATTTATTTTTGCACTAAGATTTGGACGTGTCGGACAAAAAAAAACCTTTCAATTGAATTCTTCACTTAATCTCTTGTGGCTATTTATATCACTTTGTCCTTCTCAGATGGAATATTACTAGAGCTCCCAAAATAACAGCCTGCTACCAAACGTCATTCAATCAGCTGACCAGATCACCAGTATACACTCTTACTGTGTAAAACTATCTGACCCGTGAGCCTGAAAACAGTGTCCGTGCCTCTAATCTCTCAGTCTTCACACTGACACCTAATGACCACTACTGGAAGAATCTGCCTGTTTCTCTTCTGACTTCTCACTGCTGCTGCTCATACCATTGAAGTATTACACGATCATATGGGGGTCCAAACAGGCCATAATTGATTGGTTTGTGTCAGTGTACTGTATTGATTTGTGTGTGTACTGTATTGGTTTATGTGTCGACATTATATTGGTTTGTGTCAGTGTACTGTATTGGTCTGTGTGTATACTGTATACTGTAGCGCCTTCTGGTGCTCGGACGGTGCTGCACCAGGTGGCTGCTGCTGGTCTTGGCATAATGACTGATATATGCAGGGAGGGACCCCCTCTGGACTAATGGTGGACTGGTGGACAAGGGGGACAACATGTACATAGTTGGGTGTGTTAGGGAGGGTTTGTGTTGTTGTCCTGTGTTCCCTGTTCCCTCTGTACTGACCTCTGTCCATCCCACCCTGGCCGGGTCAGTAAGTGTCTGATATCCTGCCTTCCCCTCAGCCTGCGTCTCATACAGTCTTTATTTCTTGCCAGAACTAAGAAAGAGCAGATAACAGATACAGGGCGTAAATAAATGCTGTTTGTTGAGAACATGACAGTTCAATACTGTTACAATGCTGTATTGGTCCATGTGTGCACTATACTGGTACTGTATTGAGTTCAGAAATGAAAATTCATTAAACCTGCTTTTATATTCCAACCTACTTCCTTTTACATACTGTTATTGATGTGTAGTTCTTGTTTTCCTCCCACACAACAGATTTGCATTACTCTCTCCCAGCTGCCTGAACTCCATTTCATCCTCCCAGTTTCACACGACACTGAGAGCCTTCGTTCACCAGCTGCCATTTCTCACCTCTGCTCTCAGGTAATGTTCAGGCCGGAGCTCCTGGCTTAAAGGGATCAGCAGAGACTGTTCGGGCCACAAAGCCCACAGTGCTATTGACACTAATGAGCCCCGGTCTAGACATTGTCTCAGCCCAAGTGTGTCGGCTCAGAAGAAGGGTCTGGGAAATGAGCAGGGCTTTCATAGAGAAAATTCCAAGATAAATCCTTAGTAAGTTCTCTCTCAAACTCAAATTTCACTGCGTGTATAAAAATCCTCCCATTCTGTCTCTGCCGGTTACGTGTGATTACAGAGGATGTCCGTCCTGCAGAGGCCCGTGAAGTCGCCCCTGCGGCCTTGGGCCTGTCGCTGAACGTCTCCCAGAGGCCAGAACCTGAGGCAGCCGGGATGACACAGATCAGAAGTGACTGCCCTCGGACAGCTGGCATTTGCCAATTATCAAAAGGATATAACTGTGCTGTCAGGAAAACTCATTCAAGAACAAACATGTAAGGCATTTGACACCAAGGCCCGCATAACTGTGGAGACGGAGAAAAGAGCAGCAGGCGAGCAGCCACCCAGCTGTGACATTCAAAGAGGGAGTGTAAGGAAGTAGAGGATGAGGAAAACCAGCACGGTCATAAGTGTGTCTGGCTGGAGGCTCGTTCGGCTGTGGGCCCTGAACAGATCGCCAGGGGTCGACATTCAATCACCTGGTCAATCCCACATGCCTGAAGACAAGAACAACTGAAGCCATTTTACAACAGGAAAAACATACATAAACATACATATATGTACACACACACAAACAACTATACACATGCATAGGCTACATCATTATATTAAGTTCTCCATTTTCATCTGACCAACCTCCTACAAAAAGCTGGGGATAAAGATTCATAGACATTTTAGGGTTTGCTTTAGGAAAGTTATAGATATTCCTTCACACATACTACCTCCAATAATAAGATCCTAAACACCCTTTCCCAGGGTAATTTATAGTTGTCCAAATTACATACACTACCGTTCAAAAGTTTGGGGTCACTTAGAAAGTTCCTTGTTTTCCATGAAAATATACATGAAATGAGTTTGAATAGGAAAATGAATAGGAAATATAGTCATTGACAAGGTTAGAAATAATGATTTTTAATAGAAATAATAATTGTGTCCTTCAAACTTTGCTTTCATCTAAGAATCCTCCATTTGCAGCAATTACAGCCTTGCAGACCTTTGGCATTCTAGCTGTCAATTTGTTGAGGTAATCTGAAGAGATTTCACCCCATGCTTCCTGAAGCACCTCCCACAGGTTGGATTGGCTTGATGGGCACTTCTTACATACGGTCAAGCTGCTCCCACAACAGCTCAATAGGGTTGAGATCCGGTGACTGTGCTGGACACTTCATTATAGACAGATTACCAGCTGACTGCTTCTTCCCTAAATAGTTATTGCATAGTTTGGAGCTGTGCTTTGGGTCATTGTCCTGTTGTAGGAGGAAATTGGCTCAAATCAAGTGCTGTCCACAGGGTATGGCATGGCGTTGCAAAATGGAGTGATGGCCTTCCTTCTTCAAGATCCCTTTTAGCACCCCCAGACCATCACATTGCCTCCACCATGCTGGACAGATGGCATCAAGCACTCCTCCAGCGTCTTTTCATTTGGTCTGCGTCTCACGAATGTCCTTCTTTGTGATCCACTTAGATTCGTCTGTCCATAACACTTTTTTCCAATCTTCCTCTGTCCAGTGTCTGTGTTCTTTTGCCCATCTTAATCTTTTCTTTTTATTGGCCAGTCTGAGATGTGGCTTTTTCTTTGCAACTCTGCCTAGAAGGCCAGCATCAGTTTTGTAGGTATGGACCTGTGAGGCGTCTGTTTCTCACACTAAACACTAGACACTAATGTATTTGTCCTCTTGCTCAGTTTTGCACCGGGGCCTCCCGCTCCTCTTTCTATTTTGGTTAGAGCCAGTATGCGCTGTTCTGTGAAAGGAGTAGTACACAGTGTTGTCCGAGATCTTTGCAATTTCTCGCATGCAATAGCCTTAATTTCTCAGAACAAGAATAGACTGACAAGTTTCAGAAGAAAATTCTTTGTTTCTGGCCATTCTGGCCTGTAATGGAACCCACAATTGTTGATGCTCCAGATACTCAAGTAGTCTAAAGAAGGCCAGTTTTATTGCTTCTTTAATCAGCACAACAGTTTTCAGCTGTGTTAACATAATTGCAAAAGGGTTTTCTAAAGCCTTTTAAAATGATAAACTTGGATTAGCAAACACAACGTGCCATTGGAACACAGGACTGATGGTTGCTGATAATGGGCCTCTCTATGCCTATGTAGATATTTCATTACAAATCAGCCGTTTCCAGCTACAATAGTCATTTACAACATTAACCATGTCTACACTGGATTTCTGATCAATTTGATGTAATTTTAACTGACAAAAAATGTGCTTTTCTTTTGAAAACAAGGACATTTCTAAGTGGCCCCAAACTTTTGAAAGGTAGTGTATATTTAAAGAAACACAATAGAGTCAGAGGCAAAGAATGCAATACACATATGTAGTCCTAATACGGGTATAATTTAATTAAAGCAAATAAATAAGTGCGTTATACAGTCCATGCTTCTATTTAGGGGCAATTAAGGGGTAGTTTTAGTTGTAAATCAATTAATCAATCAACTATTAAATTATATCTGTGTTATTAAATTGTTGTTTGGCATGCTTACTCTGCAGGCCGCAATAGCGAATCCCTACCTTCTCCATGACAGTTATTTTCAGGAGAACTGGAGATCTTCATTTTTAGAGAAATGATAAATCCACCACTAGGGGGCACCTCAGTGCAGTTTTTAATGAGGCACTTAGAACACAAAAACATCTAATCTAATGTGTTTCTTGCCAATGTTTATTTTAAACCAAGGAGTGTAATTCGGCTATCTGTTATAACATTTCTAATCAACCAACGCACAGCCAGTCAACCCTGTTTTCATAGTCAAGTGTAAATCAATTAATTAATCAATCAAGACGCGTGCCAATGGCATGACGAGACCCACACTATTTACATATGCATATTAATATATACACACACTCATGTTCCTTGTCTGTGTGCTTGAGCTGTGGCAATTGGAGCGCTTTGATTTCTCTGCCGGATTATTGAATTCAGCTCGGCTTCACTCTAAATTCTCACAGGGTTTTAATGGACGCAGACTCATGTCAGACAAATGTGTTTAAAACCTGAGTTTCACAGCGACAACCCAGAGACAGGTTTATATGGCCATCCGTCGAATCGCTCCAACAGTAATTCATCTTACTTGAAATGAAATCACACGGCCAGGGCTTCTACTGCGAAGGCTGCTCGGTTGTCAGATCTCAGAGAAGTCACTTGGTTAGTATTAACACTGCAAGAAGAAAAATAGTTGGTTGTAGCTAACAGGTTCACCGCTCTGTAAAGTGTACACAGATGTCCAACAGATGGTACTCTATGGACATTATTTATCCTGTGGTGCTCCTTGCAGAAGACAGGATGGCACAAGAGCTCGGTGTTAATAAAGTAATTTAAAAAACCTTCTGAAACTGCGTCGCCCAGATGCCCTGATGTATATGATTTATTCCTGCTCCCATTGTTAGCTGTGGATGGGGATGTGAGTCCAGACAGAGAGCCTGTTTTGTTTGGAGGAATTCCAAAACCACCGTGAACCTCTGGCTTTCCCTTGTTCAAATCAGACTCAAGATAACAGCACGCTTTGATGTTTCTTGTCAAGGGATTTAAAGAGCATTTGCAATGTCGGTGTCCCTTCCAGCAGGAGTGAATAACAGATCAAACAGCTGAGAAGAAAGACTCCAGAGAAAGTCCTGCCTCACCTGCTCAACCAAGGAGCTCGAATCAGATCTGAAATGTTCTGCGACGTGTGGCTCTGTGTTTCTAACTCAACATGCTACTCGATGAAAGACATGAATCATAATCATAATGTTTACTGCAGTCTGTCACCCCAGTGAAGACAGTGTCACTCATTCATTGAGTTGCTTTTTTCCACCAGATTTTCCAAATGGCACTTATTTTTGTTAAGATTATACTGATTTGCAGATTTTGTCTTTGTTCCAACACCATCTCAAATCAGTGTAGGCTGTCATGTGATACGTTTGGCTTTGATTGCTACGCATTTTGTATTATAAATACATATTTCAGTCCCATTGTAAATGTTTCAGTTAACAGACTAATTAGAAATATCAGCATGAGAAGGAACTCCCCGTCCACTTTATCTTTGCCGTAACGGAAAACAGACTTCCTGCCATTCAGTGATAAGGCACCTACTGTACTACAGACTAGATATTGCCTTTTCACTTCATTCACATGTTTATTGCTTTTAAAGTGCGAAAATCTATTTTTTTCCCAACAGATTCAAAAAAACTTTGAAATGTAATTTTGCTTTCAACTGTGTTATGAAATATTTAACGACTTTGCCACCAATGTAAATATCTACTACCCTTCTGTGCTGAAAATTGCTATATTTGATTTGGGCGCAGTGCCTCAGCTTATAATTTTAAAATGTTATAAATAAACAATCATTTTTTTAAATTGCATTTTATTTTTTAATATAGCGGAGAAGTAAAATTGATCTACATTTAAGCCATTTCAGGTTGAGTTGAATAAGCAGGGGGTGTTGAAACAGCATGCATTCAAAAGCTGCAAGATAGGAAACTGGTAATTATTAAAAGTCTGATTTATGTGTCCAGATAACTTAATTCACCCTTTAATAATGGGGAGCGTGGACACACACGATACACTTTGTGTTAACCCCCGTGAGAGGGGATTTCCGAGTAAACCCAAATGAGGTAATAAATAATAATAAAGTATTGTTATACTACTGAATACAATAATTGTTATTTCTGAGCATGTAACCCACTAGTAAGACAAACACACACAAAATAAAGGTTTCTCTCACTATAAACAAGATGTGAGCTACATACCAGCACAGGACTGGGAGGGTGATTTACTGGTGTGTGACTGACAGCGGGGCTCAGATATCAAAGCTGTCCCTGGAGGTGTTGGACTGACCTAATCCAACTGAACATTAGTATCAGTTCTGAAACCATCAGATATTATTACATATTATTACAGGGGGGGCAACTAAACAAAAGTTCAGTTGATCCAAATTAAGGATGAAACCCTTCACTGGGAACAATATTATGTGTCATTTCAGCTCGGATTCAGTCGATGGTGGAGTGAAAGTTTAAATGCACATGAACTGAAGGCAGGAATGTAAAGAACAGCTCCTGCACCGCTCCCGCCTGGGGCTCACACAGCAGATTGCCTCGCAGCTCGAGGGCCGGGATGCTCACCTTCTCTGCCTTTGGCTGCGGAGAACTACTTTCAATTATATGTGGGGATTGAAATTATGGTATCATAAAATTGCTGTTTGTGCCAAGATTTCCTGCATGGTACAATATTTATAAACCTTCAGCAGTTAATTTTCTTATTCAATGCCCCGACACCAATGTAGTGATTTGCACAAGCAATATAACAGCCTTACTCTATTAACTCATTAACTCTGCATTAGAGAGATTGTAACTTTGGAAAGATGTGTCCCTTTTGTTTGCTGGTATTTGCACACACCACAATTGAGCAGTTTGTCAATATTGCCGTGTTTTCTGTGACCTGAAAGGGTGTAGTTTCCTCTCAGAGTTTCCTGTGGAAATGTGCCAGCCCTGCACACAGACTGTCCCAGGGAGAGACGTCCTTTAACATCCTTTTATTTCAGTGCTGATTTATAGACACGTTATAAGCGAGTGACTTCACGTTGCTTTCTATTTATGGGACTTGTGGAAAAGTTTGAAAGCACTTTGTGTTTCCATAAACATTTATTGTTACCATCATTGCACTCTAGGGTTGCTGTGGACAATAAACAAGTTTACAATGTCTTAAAAGTACATAAATATGATAAAAAATGAGACAATATATAATATACACGATACAAATGGAATGTATATATAATAAAACATTTTATTTCAAAAGATATAGTATATAAACAGTCTTTAGTGATTACAAGTATAGCTCAGTTTCAATATTAACACATGGCATACAAAATAAATGCAGTAATAAAATAATAACAGGCATGGTGCACTAGATAGCTTAGTTCGCGGTCATGCCTTTACTCCCGGGAGACATGGACCAAGACTAAAGCAGTGACCAAACAATTCTCTACAAATATTAAACACGATACAAATCACAATGTAAAATAGCAGCACAATGCAGAAACAAAATCAAACACTATCTGTTTATTGTGGCAGATACCAAAAGGTGGTAGGAAACGCCGATTGAATAAAGTTAAACACTTCTACGCAAAGATGAAAGGAGAAACAGTATTCATCTACAAATTTGTTTTGTGGTTTTTGTAGATTTAGTAGTGACATTTTTTAAAACCTCTGGCATATAGACACCTGCAACTTTATCACATTTTGTTAGAGCTTCCTTTCAACTAGAATACATTGCAATTTGAAAGCAAGCTGCTGATGTTTTTCTCCACCCAGATCATTAACTCTGTACATTTGCTGTGGACATTCAAGAACAGAATTAATGTAAACATACTCGTAATTAAACAATAACCATGACAAATGCAGGTGAAAATGCAGTAAAACACTATAATACAAGAACAGCAGTCCCAGGGTGGTGGAAATGTACTCAGTTATTGTCCAGTAGAACAATTCAGGACAATTTATGCAAATATGCTTTTTTAAAGGAAACAAACGAGAAATAAAAACCATATAAAACAAAATGTAAACAAAATAGGACATTGTAAATTAGACAGTAGCAGGAACATCCGAGGGCTAGTGTGGCATCAGACACACGGCACACAACGATCCTCTCCAGTTTAAGGGCTCACTTTCTTTCGTTTCACCTTGATGAGCCTTCTTATGGGAAAGTCAGTCTTTAGTTTTCTCCCTGGAACACATTATTAAATAAAAAACATGAGGCAGGGTAGACATATCCCACAAACTGTACATTATCGACACTCCGGTTTCATGCTTTAATGTGTCTAGCCTGTATATCTGGGGCACTCATCTTTAAATTATAATCATACATCTAAATTGGGATGTTTGTAGCCACCCCTCTATTTAAACAGGCTTCGGCAGAGCCAGGGATTTGTATATCGTGACACACGCTGGCGCTCAAAGGCTCAGAAAGACGTGGCTGTTCTCTGGTCGGGCCCCTCGGTTGAAGTCAGTGTCGGGGATGTCGTTTCTCCACGTACCTTTGATGCAGACTCGAGTGCAGGATTGCTGGTCGACAAAGTTGTTGTTGTTGCCTCCACAGCCCGTGTAGATGAACTCAACGCAGGACTTGGAGTTCTGGTTGTAGTAATAGCGAGGCAGGGCCGCCGAGCAGGAGCCTGCGTCCAGGGGATCCAGGCAGAGGAGGGGGACACCTGGGACACAAGAGACAAATCGCTGAGGATGAGACGTTTCCCCACGCTGCGTACATGCAGAGATGTGTGTGGACATTACAGGTATCAGCTGGGTTGCAGGAATAAGCAATCAAAACCTCCTGCAGTTTATAGTCAGGGTTTGGGATGACAGTTTATTCGTTTATCGAGGCACTGTGTACAAATATTGCAGTGCTCTGAAATCTAGACAAAGTTATTATTACTTTAGGTCTTGAATGAACATTTAGATTATGGTAGATATAAAAATACATAGATTTCCCTTTGTTTTTCCATCTGAACAACTTCAACAGTATGACAAAAGCATCAGTCTAGCCGAAACTGTCATATTACAGTGCTCTGCTGCAGATGGCACAGAAGGGCTTGTAATTGATAACTACAGTATAGGGCTGAAAATGATACATGTGTGTTTCTACAACATGCTCAAGAGAACTTACTTTTCTGAGGTTCGCACTTCTCAGAGCAGGATTTTTTGTCCATGAAGCGATTGTCGTTGCCCAGACAGCCTCCGTACTCAAAAGCTTCACACTGCATGGAGGTGAAATTGAAGAAGTATCTCTTGAGGATCGCCCGGCACTGTCCCTCGTCCATGTCCAGCCGGCACACTTTAGGCACCTCTGAAAGAACGAGACAGAAACTGCTTTAGTCGTCCTGTTTTTGTCCCGAGATCTTCGCCAAGCCACAATATATCTATCGAATTTGTAAACTATTAAAGAATGGGTTGAGCATTGTTATTATCATCATTTTTACTCAGTTTTCCTATTTCAAATGAATGGATTGAATGCAGTGGCACATGCTGGTATGTGGATGACACAGAGAAGCGAGCAAATAAAGAGATTGTTTTAGACCCCTGTTACATATTCATTCGAGGTGATATCGCTCTGAGTTTGTCTCTTGAGACTGTCTAAAAATCAAAGCATGTGTTATTTGGGTTTTCAATATCCTGAAAGTAAATGGAGCAAATAATTGGCAAGCTTGAAAAAACAAAACCTCAGCTAGGATTATATGTGCGATCCATTCAGAGCACAGTTTGGGGGAAATACAGGTGAAGTTTAGCTGAAAAGATTTAAACTATAGTAATTGTGTTTTTGGGCTGAGCCATAGCTCTTATACCGTGAAAGCATTGTGTAAATGCTTCACAGAGAACACCAGTCAATAAAAACACATTTACAACTGAAACTGAGTGAAAAGACATCTTTAAAACGGATTGTAATTGTAAAACCCCTGTTACACACAAAAAGTCAGTAGTTTGAACTTTAGCACTGATTTAGCACTAACTTTAACTGATTCACAAAATATTGGACATGCAACACATACACACACATAAAGCATAATTGTTAATGACACTATTCTACAGATGGTACAGTATTCCACTGTTACATAACTGTAAAAGTTTAGTCTATCACTACAGATACTTGATTTGGTTGTTTTTGATTGCAGGCTCTGAGACTGGGAGTAGATACTCACTCGGGATCTTCCAGCAGCTCTTCTCGCAGTCCTCAAACGTGGGGAAGTTGTTGGGGTTGCCCCCGCAGCCCCCATAGCTGAACTCCTCGCACTGCTGCGTGTATCTGTTGTAGTAGAAGCGGGGCAGCAAGGCCCGGCAGGGACCCTCGTCCACCGGCAGCAGACACATCTCTGAAACAAAGCACAGGCATCAGCTACCTGTAAACATACTACTGGATGAATGCATCTACCCAATTATATTTCCATAATATGCAACTGCATGCACTTGAAATGAAAGAGTTTGATACTTAAACATAATGTACGCTGTAAACTGTTTCCAGTTCTAGAGCAATCAAATGAAAAATAATTTGAAGTCTCCCTGCTTATGTGTACGAGTAATCTGCCTCTGGAGTCTGATCCTTTACATGGTCCCAAAAGTTTAACATGAAGCCAAAGTATGAAGTTTGCCCTTACCTTTCGGTGTCAGAGCAGACACTTGAACCAGCAGCAGCAAAGCTGTAACGCAAAGCGGCGCAAACGAACCCATTGGTGCACAAAACTGCCCCAGTGCAGAAGTCCCGATTGGAAAGTTTGCAGGACGTACCAGTGTGTGTCCACAGTGTTTTATAGCCAGAGCCGGGGGCGGGCCGGTGAGTCACTGGGTTTCTGCTCCTCCGTCTTTCTCCGAGTCCTGAATCATGAGGTTTTACATCACTGGGGTTTTACCCGGGGGATCAGAAAGAAAGTAAAACAATGTTGGCCAATTCGCGGTTGTAGCTCAGTGGCGACACCCTTTTGTGTTGAAGCCAAAGAAATGATGTCAGCATACAACTTCAGGGAATTTTGGATATGGACGTGCAGGGCAGTTCCTTATCATCGGTATTATTATGAGGAGGAGGCTCTTATCTATGGCTGATGTGAGATCATCATGGAAAAACAAAACGTACATCCCTAATAAGTTGTACTAAATGGTGCGTTTTGATTGCTAATAGTGTAACTTCTAGCAATACACGAACCCGCGACAGGGACAGGTGTGTACGTTTTCATTGGGTCTGTCTGGCATTTTGTCCTGTGAAACTTAGTTAACTAAAGTTTGTATTTATTTATTTTATTTTTTTATCACCACTTGGTTATATCAGTGCATGTGCTATACTTATTATTATCATTTATTTCTTAGTAGAGGCCCTTATCCAGGGCGACTTACAAAATATAAAAATGAGTTTTTCCTGGCAGTGATGAGAATAAAATAGTTTCAGTTATCAAATGACAGGTTTAATAAGAGACTGAGACACAGTTTTATATCAGCAGCTCCGTTACAGCCGTTGCAGCCAACAACACACTGCCGGGACTCTTTGAACTGCCCTCAATTAACTAATTTAGATGGATGTTTGAGTCAGACCAAACGATAATCTGATTTATTATAAAACACCGAATTCATAGTCTGGTTTGTTTTTCACCACATAAATTATTGAAATACCGTTATAATCTTATTATATACACCGATCAGCCATAACATTATGACCACTGACAGGTGAAGTGAATAACACTGATAATCTCGTTATCATGGCACCTGTCAGTGGGTGGGATATATTAGGCAGCAAGTGAACATTTTGTCCTCAAAGTTGATGTGTTAGAAGCAGGAAAAATGGGCAAGCGTAAGGATCTGAGCGACTTTGACAAGGGCCAAATTGTGATGGCTAGATGACTGGGTCAGAGCATCTCCAAAACTGCAGCTCTTGTGGGGTGTTCCCGGTCTGCAGTGGTCAGTACCTATCAAAGGTGGTCCAAGGAAGGAAAAGCGGTGAACCGGTGACAGGGTCATGGGCGGCCAAGGCTCACTGATGCACGTGGGGAGCGAAGGCTGGCTCGTGTGGTCCAATCCAACAGATGAGCTACTGTAGCTCAAATTGCTGAAAAAGTGAATGCTGGTTCTGATAGAAAGGTGTCAGAACACACAGTGCGTCGCAGTTTGTTGCGTATGGGGCTGCGTAGCCGCAGACCAGTCAGGGTGCCCATGCTGACCCCTGTGCACTGCCGAAAGCGCCTACAATGGGCACGTGAGCATCAGAACTGGACCACGGAGCAATGGAAGAAGGTGGCCTGGTCTGATGTATCACAAGTTCAAGGTGTTGACTTGGCCTCCAAATTCCCCAGATCTCAATCCAATCGAGCATCTGTGGGATGTGCTGGACAAACAAGTCCGATCCATGGAGGCCCCACCTCGCAACTTACAGGACTTAAAGGATCTGCTGTTAACATCTTGGTGCCAGATACCACAGCACACCTTCAGAGGTCTAGTGGAGTCCACGCCTAGACGGGTCAGGGCTGTTTTGGTGGCAAAAGGGGGACCTACACAATATTAGGCAGGTGTTCATAATGTTATGGCTGATCGGTGTATATATGTAAATATCAATGTATAGCTTATGCTATGTACATAAAGCAGCGATAATGATCAACACATGCGTGTAAACAGCCGCATCCATTGCTCCCAGTTCGGCAGCTCATGCCTTTGACCCTATGACGTAATTTCAAAATCGTAGTCGTCAAAAATCTACGCCACAGAATCTGTGCACCTGTGTGGGTATGATTTGTTTTGAAGGTGGGTTTTATAAATTCGTGTTTTGAAAGTAAATTTTTTGGTGATTTGTACCACAGGACGCATAGGAATGTTTTTGACAGTGATTTTACTCCATAGGATCATCAGTTACATTAACATTTTTGGCGCTTTTAAGATCATGAACCCATTCTGGAATTCATACAAAATGACTTGTTACAAAATGATTGTACATATTCCTTACAGAACCCCCTCCCCAGCTCAGTATTAATAATTAAATCTCGTTGTTTTATATGATTACCTTTTGTTTGATCTTATTAGTATTTGTCCCCCCACCACACACCCACCTTAAACAAAACATAGCTCTCGATTGTTAAACATGACACATTTAAGTTGTGTACTGTTACCCCAGATATCCCTCACCCTCAACTCTCCAGACCAACCTTAAAAACAGTAGCCGTCAGAACTCATTACCTGCTTTTGACGTAGTGGCGGTTCTAGACCCTTTCAACTGGGAGGGCCTGGCTGGGGCCAGTTGTAATATTAGGGGGGCCATCAGTTTCTCCGCATTGCTGGAGTTGGGGGGTGTATTGTCCGATTAGATTTCTTAAGAGGGGGGGGGTGCTGATGGAGATTTGTCCGCGATGTTAGCGGGGGTGTTAATGGTGCTAGTAAGGGGGCCACGGAGGGGCCAAGCTTGCTGTCACGGGGGCACTGGCCCCCCCTCAGAACGGCCACTGTTTTGACGTCATACTGCTCTCAAAGATATGACTTACTAGTTAAATGTCATCAGAAGAAACAATTAATATTTAACTGTAGATAATCACAGGCTGCTATGTTTATTCATGCACAGCTGGTATATTTCCATATCTTAACAGGCAGTCACTACGAAAATAGAGCCTGCTTGTGGGGAACATTTCCTTTAATTTCCTTTTACAGATTATGCTAGCTGGGAAATGTTGTTATAGCATTAAGAAGTTGTGATTTTGGTCCAGAGCCCAAGGTTTTATGGTGTGAGCCTTTATTCAGATAAAAATAGTAAACCATGGCTTAAATGATCAGGAAGAATCAGAGTGATATATTATGAATGTAAAATACAGGCTGCAAGAGAGAGAGAAGGAAGTGTTTGAAATTTTAAGATAAATATCAGTTTATGAATATCAAGAGGATGTTCAACACACATGTCTAAAGGTTTGTCCTCCAATATAAACACTTCAGGCTGATTTAGTGTTTTCTAATTTTAAGACGCCTTTGTTATAAGACCAAACACATGCAATATCTGCCTTCAGAAGACAATAATAATAACAATTTGAACTTGTTTTATTAGATTTTTTTCAGAATTAAAACTAAGAAAAGATTAAATGTTTTATGTCATGATCCTATTTTTTCAAGGAACTATTTCAGGTTTTAAGGATCACATATATATTTGGGGTTTCATTTTGTTCAGGACATATCTATATATTATTATATACAGGAAATATATATCATCATCATCATCATCATCATCTGCCCACAACGGTCCCCTGCTGGATGAAGGCTCCTAAAGATATTTCCACTTGCATAATCTATAGTATCTCTTTTCCATGCCACTGCAAAGTGTATGGTTTCATCTTCCCATCTTTTATATGGTTGTCTTCTAGGTCTACTTTCATCTCTTGTGATCCATTCAATAGCTTCCTTTGTATATCTTTGATCTGTTCTTCTCACACTGTGTCCGGCCCACTGCCACTTTAACATTTTCACTCTTTCAATTATGTCACATCTTTTTGTTTGTTCTCAGATCCATTCACTTATTTTTCTATATCTTGTTATTCCAAGCAGACATCTCTCCATGCTTCTTTGTGTCATCTGCAATTTTGCATGACCGCGTTTCACAACCACAAGTGAGCATTGCTAGTACGCATTGATCAAATACTTTCTCATCAGGCAAGTGGGTGTATTTCCTTTCAACTGCATACCATTTTCACTCCTGTTTTAATCCTGCTTCTTCTCTTGCTTATATGGTTGGTTGTGTCCTGAAGACAATTTGTAGTGTATACTAATAATTAATTATGATATTCATGTCAATGTAATTTTTTTTATTTTGTGTCACATTTATGAGAGTCATTGAATAACCTTCATGAATAAATGATACATTTAAAACACATCTAAATATTTCAGTTTTTGTGAGAATTCTATAATATTCTGTAGTGCCTTCATAAAATTAAATAAACACCTGGAAATCAGACAGGAATTGTACATCTATTTAACAAAGAATATTACATGGTACAAAGGGATGGGACACATTATGACTTATTTCCACGAGTACAGTGTGTTCAATATTATTAAACATACTTCCACGTGTAAAATGTGCTCCTTGAATCATAATAATTTTGAATCAGTGACTTTTCAAAGAATCCAGATAAATCCACGGCTATGTTGTCCTTTTATGGTCCTTTGTGCAGGCCGTAGACGTGAATAGTAGCTGCAGATTTTCACAACATTTTCACAGTTATGTATTCTGAAGAGTTCATGACCCGACTCTGAGGCTCCCATCGAAGGAGATTGTGATGTTTGATTTGGATCCTTTACAGTTGTGTTCTTGGAACTGGAAAATACACAAAGATTTAATTCCCTAAAAGTGGTACCAATCAAACCCATCATATATATACAGTATTATACTATCTATACATATATACAGTAATTACATGGTTTCTATGAACACAAACACTTAGCCCAAACCATGCCATGGAGGTTTTGTTCAGCCCCTTGGTTGGGGTTCCCTGGTGGAAAGCCCTCCGCCCTTGGCACTCATGTGTGCTTTTCTGATCAACAGGATGCACCCAGTCCCCCAGTGGAGGAGGCCAGCAGCTGAACCAAAAAACAATTCTCGCCCAGAGCGGACGTCAGCGCTCTGAGTGGATCTCGGCTTCACGAAATTGCAGATCGCACTGAAAATTGCAGAGAGAGAGGAGCAGATTCTCGGCTGCTGCTGCTTCATTTTCCACCAGCTCTTCACGGGACAGTGGAGTCGTCCCAGACTCACCCAAGCACCATGATCTATTTTATTGATCGGTCTTTCATTTACTGATGCCAACACCTCTTATCGCACTGCTCCCTCCTCCCACACGACACAGTCACGCTGGATGGCCACACGGCAAGCTCATTTCATGGCTCTTTATTCTCATTACAAAATCAATTATCACTAATTAACCAGCCGGTTTGACTGTGAGCAGCGTTGATTAGTTTTTATCATGACTCATCAGACCACTTTTATGGTCTATTTGGCACCTCATAAGCCCCATATGTGGTTGCTATGATCAAATTGGATGTTAGAAACACGCTACATGCACTACAGTATCTATATCAATTATTGTATGTTCAATTCTAAGTTGTGTTGCTTCATGACTACTTGAGAATGAATAGAAACCAGGTTGCTTGGCCCTCGATGTTTTAGGTAAAATACTATCTGTTCAATGGGTCCTGTAGCTTAGTCCTCCACTCCCTGCATGTTAAAGACCCAGGAGATCCCAAGTGTGTCTCACATACAAACACAAAGTCCTTAATTAGTCTTATTAAATGCACTGATTACAACCAAATATTCACTGCTATCATTCAGCACAGAAAGTGAGAGGGATATTCAGAAATCCAGTCCACGTATCTTTATTACTTCTTTTGTGCTGTAATTGTGTGTGTGTTGTTGTTTTTTCTGCAGTGACCTTGGAAAACAGTGTCTTTAGTGTCCCATCTTTGCTTTTAACATTTAACATTTATCAAGTGAGTTTAGCTGCTGCATGAATATTGCAGCTGGTAATTTGAAGGATCTGAACACTTAAGTATTATTTGCAATGACGGGTTTGGGTTAAGTCAAGATTAGATGTGTCATTTTGTGGGCCTAGTCTGCCTAGTATGATGTCCCCTTGACCTACATTAACGTTAAAAGGCCAGGTAAATTTGACATACCTATATTTGAAAATGTTCCCTTTAAATGACAACAGCTTTCAACATTTTGTGTAATTGAACTAAATGGGGAAAACATTTATAGATGTTCATGTGTGTGTGTCTATAGTTCTCAGAATTCTAGGCTAATGAATTGAAACCTTTAATATTATATGAGATGTGTTAAATAAACTGTAGATCTCGGTTTAATCAGATTAAGAGATTAAGATGTTTATACAGATTACTTTAAAACCCAGACTGGAGAGGGGCTGCAGGTCTCTTTAGGGCTGTACCAGCGAGCCGAGGAGCGGGCAGGGACAGAGGGCAGCTCACTTTAAGTGGCGGTATGTTTCGTTGTACTTTTAACAAAACTTTTAGCCAGCTCGTATGGGTTTCTTTGTGCACTTACTGCAGTGAACTGTACTGTTCAATCTTGTACACTGAATACCTATTAGAAAACAAATGATAGGTTATGCTACACATGTTCATGGTGTATAGCCAATCAAGCCAACAACTACTACTGACATATATAAGAAAACTATTTGTAGTTTTGGTGTTTAGATTATGTGATTCTAAGTTTTAGCTGTTGTTTTGCCCATGTTTCCATAGAAAATGCCCGTAATTAATGTGGACGATTTGACAGACAAGGATAAACTCAAAATGGAAGTAGATCAACTGAAGATCGAGGTGAAACTCGAGAGAGCGCTGGTAAGTTCGGCACCAAGGAAATGTTTTATAATATACAGTACTGTTTATGTATTTGGAGACATTGTAGTTAATCAAACTGCAATCAATACTGACAATAACATGGATCCTTAAAAGAAGAAGATAATAAGATTGTGCCAAATTATGTAGTGACTTTATTTTTCTCTTTCTTATTTTTTTTGTAGGCACTGATAATGCTTAGCGTATGCAGTGGGAAATCTGTAAACGGTGTGCTATTGAAATGTTGAATACGTGTGTCTCTTACTGAGTGACTTTGCAGTAAATATATCTTAAAGAGACACAGTATATTAAATACATGTAAATATATCTTGATGAGACACAGCAATGTAAACGCCTGTTGAAAACACCCTTGATGGTTGCCTTATTTAGATTCAAGGACTGACAGTTTAAAGCTCTGTGGAAAGGGTTAAACAAGTTAGCATTTCATTCATGCATTCTTTAATAGTGGAGCAGTTCCTGTGAATTTCATTTGGTTAAGGTGGTTAATTTTTAATTATAAGCCATACAAAAAGCGTATACGTCTTCAAAACCACATTCTATAACTGTTATGTATAATCTTTTCTGTCACAGAGAGCTGAGGGTGCCGAGGAACGCACAAAGGATATTTTACATTTTGAAACATTACCCCTGCATTCTGATCTGAGCTGTAACACAAGGTCAGATTAGGTGGGAATACATTTACAAACAATATATAAATATATAGCACCATTCACTTGTTATAATGTTGCAACACATCGACTGTTTTCGAGGCATTTTCTAAAATTATTTTCCGTCCTGGTATAATGTTTATTTTGCTATATAACCAAAGATATACATCTTTTCCCAAATATTAACCTGTTATTGTTGTTTTTTCAGTAACCTATTAAAGGGAAGAGAGCTCACGCTGTTGAGATTACAGTTTACTTACCCTGTGCAATGTTTGCAGTAATAGGTTTACCTTGATCCACAGCGTTGGCACACTAAGAGAGCTGATCGGCATGCCTTCCCATTTATTTTAGTCTTTTCCATTACCCATACAGGGTTGGGGTCAATTTTGTCAGTTTTTCCAATCCAATTCCATTTGCAAATCCTTTTCAAGTTCAGTGCCAATTCTGTCAAATGGCAAAAAGCTCTGGAATTGGAATTTAGAATGGGTCAGAAAAGGGAAGATTGGGAATTCACAGAGCGGATGTGACCCCCACTCTGTCTCTGTGGATCCCATTGCAGGTCTCCAAATGCTGTGAGGAGGTGCGAGATTACATCGAAAGTGGATCAGGTGAGGATCCCCTCGTGAAAGGAATTCCTGAGGAGAAGAACCCATTCAAGGAGAAGGGAGGCTGTGTGCTGTGTTAACCTGGATGGCAGAGAAGAACTTCCTTTACTTTAGGAGACATGGACACCTATAACATTGGATCACAGCAGTGATAGCCAAGATTCAAGAAACACCCAAAAACAAATTCTCACCTTGCACCACATCAGTCTGTGTTTCCCAAAACAGTGCATTTAAATCCCTATTTAAAGTGATATAGTAACATATGAAATACTGTGCAATGATTGTGAGCTTTGTTAGATGGAATATGTTTAATTTCCCTGAGACCCTGTTGTCTCTGCACCATCTGTTTCAGTGCCCAACGTAACACTTTCATTAAATGAGCTTGTTTACAACAGGACAGTGCTTTTTTTGGGGTCCCAAATGTTTAAGGATTTGATTTTTATTTACAGAAGAAAAATACATATTGTTGAAATTGGTATAATTATACTATGTTGTTTTTCTTTTCTGAAGATTAAAACTGAATTTAATATAATAAGTTGAAAGCGCAATTGTAGTTCTCGCAGGACGAGATCTGGAGATAAAGTATTCCTTTTGATATATCCAGACCAAGTCAAAACCCAGTTGACACAGCTGCCAATCACACATTCAGTACCAGCACCTGACAGAGGATGCTTTCATCTACTTCCCATCAAGTGCTTTGCTATGAATATATGAAGGGTGGGTTGGTTAAAGCTTTGATTTGATCAGGGCCTGGCAATCAGTTTGGAAGCAGCATGCATTAGGGACTGGGAATTGGGAAACCTTCCTGATTCACCACATTCAATCAAATACAGAATTAAAGACAGTAACATCTTTCTTGCTTTCTTTGGGTCCAGAGACTCGCCTGAGTACATTGGTTTGAATTCAGATTAAACCGGGGAAACCTTTTCTGTTTTACAAAGGCAGCCATGTAAAGAAAACAAAGGACCCAGTTTCAGGGCTGGTATGCTACTGGAGCGGGATATAATATGCCTATAGGAAATGTGAGTGTCTATCAAATAAGAAATCTACAATATAAATATTGTGTATAGAAGTAAAACACAATTAATCAGGTATGTCACTCAGGGCGTTATTTATTTAAATTATTTTACTAAATCATGGAGCAACAGTAGTAGCCTAATCATCCTGACAGAGTCGTCTATCATAGGAGATGAGAAGAAAATGCAAATGAGAAAGTTAATCAATGCTGCAGTGCAAAGGAGAGGGGGTGGGGGGACTTCACTGTATTCAGATGTTTATCTAATATGATCCACAGTTCAGCTGCTTCTGGTAAATTGTGTCACTCTTCATCTCAGAGTTTGATAATTCCATACAGGATGACCCCTCTTTGCACTGTACTGTGGGAGAGGAATGAAAACACCCTGCATGGCATTAATAAATATTCAGAGCAACCCAGCGGAGCCTCTGTAATTTCTCCTCAGTGTTCTCGTTTAAAGAGCAGAGGCTTTGGTACATCAGAGCTCTCTGATGAAAGGTGACATTCAAAAACATAACAAATTGGACAAATATTTCCACAAAGGACAGGCGGCTTTCACAAGCTTATGCCGTCAGAAGAGAAACACTAGCCATCCTATAGCTGAGGTGACAATGATATTAAAAACAGGAAGGCCAATGAAATAGCAACCGCCAGCTTCACATAACCACAAAGCCCCGACTCTTGTAGTACTACTGGAGATGAAGAAGAAACTCAAATTCCTGCGCCATATTGGCGAGATTCTCCAGGGCTGCAGGGGGAGGTTCTGCCTATTTATATGGTCAATTTGCAAAATACTCAGCAGTTCTCACTGCTCACTCCACACCTGTTAAGAGAGAGAATTCTCCAGGCATGAAAACTTTTGAACAGTCATACTTGTCCATTAGAAAATACAATCCTCACTTCTCTGTGCAGATTCTGCGTCAGGAATAGGCTAAAGTCATAAGATGTGTGTGTGTGTGTGTGTGTGTGTGTGTGTGTGTGTGTGAGTGTGTGTGTTAATTAACTATGTACCGATGACACACGATTCTTCCGTGTGCGCACATTCGAACCCAACCCCTAGCGGCAATGGTGTTAAGTTTAGTACGCATGCGTAAGAGGGGCAAAGACCTTCTGGCAGCAGCAATGTCTCTGTGCAAAAGGTTGTTGCACTTCAACGTTTCGAAGCTCTGTCAGTCGTACCAAACCTCCCGGGTCTGCAGTGAAAGGACCTATTCAGACTATGCGTCCCAGAAACCCAAACCACGTCCCAGGGCTGAGGGGACAGACCATATGATTTTTACGGAGGACCATTTCGCCCTGCAGGAGTCCCTCAGAAAGGTACGCGAGCACGCCACACGTCTAGGTGCACTTTATTCCTCTTGAGCACAACTACATAAACTGCCATCAGACGAAAGTACGACAATAAAAGTGCAAAGAAAGTTATTATCAGTGTATATATACAAGTAGCAAATACTAGGTGAAAGGTTATGGGATTTCTTCTTCTTCTTCCACATATAATATCTGAGCTTCAAAACGTTTCTGCTCTGTACGGAATCAAAAACAATGCACCGAAACTGGAATAAAGTCAGGAGCCCCCTCACAAGTAGAGAAGTTCAAATGCAACTATGTGTCCTCCATTGTCACAGTAGCTCGGCGTGATGAAGGCTGTCGCCACTGTTTTGAAGCCGCCGTGGAGGCCTCCAGCGTCACATGATACGAGTTTACCTGAGTTGAGTTTCATTGCAAATTGAAAGCCATAGCAGTTGTGGTTTTAAATAATGAATTGTATGCATTACATGTAAAGAATATAAATTATGCATTTGTTTTCACATACTTAATGCTACATTAGTGGCATAAAGCCCTTTTATTGCAATAATAATAATAATAATAATAATAATAATAATAATAATAATAATAATAATATAAAAATAACATCAGTAATACACAGTAAATACATAAAGAATATACAGTACTTTGGCTTGTGCAGTGTTTGCATTTGGGAAAATGGTAGTGCACTGTTACATGGAATTAACTACTTTTAAAATATGCGTTTGGAGAGTTTTGTATGAATATATTACAGCAAGAAATACCATGCACGCAAAATAAATACTTAATCACATATTTTATTGATTAAGCTTGCCTTTGTGAAGTCTACACCAAGATCTAATGGATGCCAGCATATTTTTCACTAGTTTCTCGTCTGCTATAGATTTTATTCATGAAGTTCCACAAGCTTTCTGTACTTCTACTATTTCATTGTTTTTTAATGCTGACTCACCTTTTTTGTAATACCTTCCTTCTTGGGTATTAGATTTCTAATTGACTGCACCTGTCACATTTCTCAGAAGTTGCCAGATTTTAAAAATAAGTGTTCTGTTATTGATCTGATCATTTGCATTTTAAAAAGCCCTTGCAGGATTTGTCAATACCTCTCCCATTGATCTTTGAAAAATGTGGAATCTGTTAAGAATTAATGTTCTTTTTTCCTTTACTGTTGTACAGCTTGAAGAGTTGAATTTATTTATATGGTGTTACATGAATGGTTTATGCCATAATTTTCCAATGAGCTTAAACTATATGACTGTTTTGTAGCTGCAGTATTGCTTACAGATCATAGTGAGAAGTAATTAGTTACAGCTTTGTGTTCGTAGTGTCTTTAAGCTGACTCAAGAGTTTAAATTTTTTCAAAAGTTCTGCATTTTTATTTAGTTTCTTCAGATACTGAATCCCCCCAAAAGGTACATTTGCAGACCGAGTGAAGACAAAAAGAGACCCATCTGAGTTGAGGGAAAAAGAAACACCAAAATGAAGTCAGTCAACAGCGTATTATGGCTGATATCTTTGTCAATACGCTTAAAGAAGTGACAGGAGTCAGAATTGTTTGTATATAGGATCAGAGAAAAGATGATCGAGTAGGTGAGTTCGCAGTGGCCTGCCAATTTTGACCACACCATGCTTTCTCTGACCCAAGGACTAAAGACTACATAACTAAAGACTACATACAATAATATTATAAGAATATACAATGGTAGCTCAATGGCAATGTGTGCACATTACTGGAAGTCCTCAGAGAAATAAATGCAATAGAATTCTTGACTGACATTTTGTTTATTTTTCAGCCTTGTGTTGTGTTTTGTGCGTTTCATATCTGTGTCCTAACACAGCTCTTAATACACATTGGCCTGTTGCGTTTCTCGTGCAGTTGAAAGTTGGCCTCACCTGCAGTGTCTGCATGATTTTACGTTTCACAACGCAAGGCTAAAATATACCCCTGCACACTTCACAAAAAACAAACACAAACAAAATAAACTTTGGATCAGAGTACTGACTAACCACAATAAGTAGACCAATGTATAAAGGATTGTTTCCTTTGTATCAGTTTCCTTTTCCAGGTTTACATCGAACCTCCCTTCCGTTCTTATATCAGGGAATTATTGAATAACTGAAGTATTAAAAGCAGCACTGAACTTCATTGCGATGTGGTAGGGCTTATACATGCCATTCAGAACCTGTTGTAATTTACAGTCTCTTATATTTTCCAATCTGACTTCATAGGAATGACATCTCTTCTTGCAATCTACATGTGATGCAAGTTTCTTGACCTCAGAAATAGAAGCAGTTTAAACAAACACTAGAAATATACACAGTTGTAATAAATGCAGGCAGTTCAGTAGGAAGCACATGTGAATTTGTGAACCTGCTCATCAGTGCCATATACAGTAGGCAGCAATGCATGTAATGTATTTATTTTAATAACAATTCATACATATGCATGTCTTATATTTAACATTACATTTTGTAACAGAGGGATTAAACATGGAGTAGAAAGTCAAAAATTATTCTCCTAATTCTTCAGGCATAGACCCTGCTGGTTGGTTGATGACAGGACTGAAAAACCATTGATCTTTTGCAGTGTTGTAGTCAACAGCTGCAGAACAGCAAGGAACAATTATTAACATCATTTTATCAAATTTATATTATATGGAATCTGGTTGTTATGATGGGTGATTATAGTTTTGGGATCACGTGTTAAATTCATTAAGAACATAAAGTTTACAAATGAGAGGAGGCCATTCGCCCCATCGTGCTCGCTTGGTGTCCATTAATAACTCTGAACTGTCCTCTGAACTGCCTCTAGAGCAGCGATATCTTTCTTGAAGTGTGAAGCCCAGAACTGCACACAGTATCCAGATGATCTCTAACTAGTGCATTGAACAGTCTGAACATCACTGCCCTTGTTCTCCATTCTACACTTTTCTAAACTCCTAGGTCTTCTCATGTGTTACTTCATCTAGTGCTATTCCTCCCATAGTGTAATTATAGTGGACATTTTTATTACCTGCATGTAATACCTTGCACTTGTCCACATTGAATTTCATCTGCCAGGTGTCGGCCAACAACTGAATATTATCTAAGTCCCTTTGAATAACCTGTGCTGCCAAGATTGTATCTGCTGAGCCACCTATTTTAGTATCATCTGCAAATTATTTTACCTGGCTGAACCAATCGGAGTTCATAAAAAGGCCAACTGAATGCCATTACTATTAAAACTGTCATGGGGGACAACATTGTTTCACTCCATTATCTTCGCTACTGAAGAAAGCCCTGAAGGATGTGGAGTAAATTTCATGTGACATTTAGTACAGTGTTGTGGAGTTAATGCAATAATCTTGCAAGAAACATCGTTTACAAGTTAAAGCACCATTTACTTTGCAGGGTAGACTTTGTTCAAGTGTCCGTTGTTAAATACTAGGCTACAAGAACAGCAGATCTCGACAGAATTACAGGTGAACTTCAAGCACACATTCACGGATCTGAGGTTTGCAGTGGGAAGCATGCACAGCTAAACTCAATAATCCTCTAGTGGAATGGAACATCCTGAATATTCCGATATAATGTGCCATGTTAATGTACTAATGTACCAATTTTAACATTGTGGCATTGTGGAAATTGTCACCTGAAAGGTTGTTCACTGAATCGTCAATCCCTCTGGTTTTATCCTGCACTAGAAAGAGATTTTCTTCCTGTTCTATATATAGATGTCTTTTTAAACTGTGGCTTGGGTGAGTCTAGTAACATTAGTGCGGTCTTAAGTATTCCTGTAATTCCTAAGAATTCCTACAATTTGCAGCCTTGTACAGACAGCTGTCACAGTCTGCTTTTCCATGCAAGCGATTTGACCTTTTCAGCAAGTTCTCCTCAGCCACTCAGTGAAAACTGGCAGGTGGTGGATTTAAGCAGAATTATTTTGTTTCCAGCTGGATCACTCTGGCTAGTGTGCAAACAATTGTGTAACTCCTGCCTCGTTGAAGACGGACCGATTTGGAGTTATGTGAAGTGTTTCCTTTAAAATGTTGTGCCCACAGGAAATATTTTCTCAGAAGAAATGTTTCTAATGCTCGTGGTCTTAATTTCTCTGAATAAATACATGCATCAATAAACAATGTACCAAGACTGAATTGATTAGTCTGAAACTGTGTGGAACCAAAAACAATCCCTCTAACTCCCCCTCCACAGACACGGTGGCACATCATGGAAATCCTTCTTGCTGTAAGAATACACAATTGTATTATATTGAGATCTTCATGGCCCATTAGGTTTGGCTGTAAAATAAGTATTTTTCCATACATTCCAATCTGACATGCTTCTTGATGTATGCTGGGAATCCAGATTTTCGATGTAAGCGTATTTTTGATTCTGAGCCATGTGTTATTTAGCTGATTGTATTGGTGTACAGTTTTGCCGTTTGGAAAATAATGTATGACAAAGAAACACAAAAGTTATTGTGTAGCAGGTCCTGTGTTTCAATATCATCAGTAAAAATTAAATGAATAAAAAGAATAGCACAATTTTATCTTAAAATTAAAACCTCCAATGCCAAGCAGCAAAACGTGAGTAGTGGATAATCCCTGAAGTGCACTGAAGTGGATAGCAAATGTATTTCAGTCTTTGTCGATTTCCAGTTTCAGCTTGCACACACACACAACTACTTTGTAATGTCACGTCACATTTCATTAAAACGTACAGCACATGAACATATTCATTTGCTGTAGCAACTCTGGTATTTGGCAGTAGTGCAGTGCTTACCCAGTGTGTGGATGTCTTTGTTGTTGTGTGTTACAGATCATTGATAAAGAGATCAACCCTTTTGTTGACAAATGGGAAGAGGCAGGAACATTCCCAGCTCATAGGGTGTTTAAAATCCTTGGAAGTGCTGGTTTCTTGGGAGTCAACAAACCAACAGGTACTGCATCAAATATTCACCACTAATACCATTGTAACAGATATAAAATGAAATGCACATGGAATGGACAATCTTGCTAATCAGTCTTTTCATGAAGCAGGTACTAGCTCATGATTTAATTGATTTATTTTATCTTTCTTTTGATAACTCTTGAGGTTGTTCTACTGGTTACAATTAGTAACATTAATCTTGTTCAACCATAATAATCCACTTTAAGTTTTGCATGACACACGTGTTATATGCACTATTTAATGCTTTCTTCCGATTCTGAGTAAGCAACAGAAAAACATAATGTTCATGTGTTAGAAACCGAAAAATTTAATGAAAACAAAAAACAATCCTTTGGTACAAGTGGGATGATTGTTTTTGGTTGGCGTAGGTAGACCCATGAAGGCTGCAGCTGATTTTGAAAACTGGAAAGAAAGGTGGGTCAGTTAGGTTCCTTTACGCAAATGGCTTGTTTTTGACGGCCTGGCTGTCCTCCTGTCGTTGTGTCCTGGCCTCTGTGTTACAAGTTCAGTTCCGACTGGATAACGTTTGTTCCTTTGGGCCAATTTTGAATTGCACAATAAGGTACGACCTCATTGCGCACACGAGGTAGGATGCCAAGACAAGCAGTGAAGACGGAGAACGAGAGTAACTCAGAGAACCTGTATTGATGCCAAGGCAGACTGAAAGGGCAAGCCTTGCTCGGATGTCTCGCAGTAATGAAAACAACATCCGCTGTCGATTAACACAATAGTACTGTCATATTATTCTGTGTTATTTAATGTGTCAATCAAAACATGCCTTAAATGATACAGAATTGTACTTTAATTAATGTACCTAAAATTAAGTATTGAAAAGCTCACATTGGCCTGTGTTACCAGCGCTATCCAACTATTGATCTATCTGACTATGTACACACACACATCTATATATAGACATATGTCCTATAAAAGGCGATTCTGAAGCCTTGATAGGGGGTCTGGACCTTTCGGTGCTGTGGAAAGTTCGTGTAAAGCACTGTGGCGTGGGAGAACGGCGTTCGAGTCTCGCCCTGGCTGGAACCCCACGGTGTTACATTGGTGTTAGAAGTGGGATGTACAAGCCTACGATGTTCCATCTTGGTTGAGACATGAAGGAGCAGCGCAAGGACGTCTGTAACCACAGGGTGGGGGGGGTAGTGTAGCTTTAAGTGATGCAGTAAGTTTGCTGCACAGGAGACCGGGGTTCGAGGACCTGTGATCTGCTGGTAATTCAAAGCAAGTGATTCCTCCCCCCCATGCAGAGTCAGCAGTCATACATTTCTCTAGAGGTTTTATGATATTCAGGGGCATGCATTAGGGTCTATATTGTAAATATGGGCTTTTCTAATTAAATTCTAGGAACACTGTTATTAAATGTGTCTGTACGGTGGAAAGATTGCTTAATAAACTTGTATGTCAGTGCAGAACAGGCAGATGCATTCGAAAGTGCTGAGTGTGTTTGCAGAGCATTAAGAGCTCACAGGATCTGAGCCGAGGACAGACAGGTTTGCAGAAGGTGCCAGATTACTTTAACTACAGGTAATCCTGTCATTCAAAGCTGTTCCTCATGGCACTGTGAATATGCACTCAACATTATTATTATTGTTATTAATGTTGTTCTCAATAATAATAATAATGCAGCTGTTATCTTCCAATGTCATTCCTCATAATATCACTCCAAATATATACACATATTTACTACAATATTTTAATCATAAATGTACACCATAAGCACATGGTGTACATGAAATATTGATCATCCATTTTTCTCTGCCATCTTCTATAAAGCTTGAATGCTGTATTTATTTATTTCTATTGCCAGACATGTTTAGATGCATAAAGTATCTTGTTCAACAAATGGTAGCACAGTCTTTCCCCCACTGTAACTGTCTGTTCCTGCAGACGTCAGTTTGGCCGCAGACAAGTGACAGTCCCCCCCACAGCTCGATCGCGAGAGCACCCTCCACTATCGTGGGTGCTCGGTATTGAACTTCTGAGCTCCCAGCTTTATCAGTAATCCTGCATTTCCACACGCATCATGAAACTGAAAATAGCTGCTGCTGAAGTCATTAAACAGCTGGGTCCAGATTTCGGGAAAGCTTTTCTAAACTTATTCGCCTTAAGAAAATGATGGGGAGTAAACTGAGCCTTCTTGTGTTTGTTAGTTTTTAATTAGAACTCATTTTCATACGACTTCTGTTAGCTTTGAGATGCTAAGAAACCGAAATATGGAAAGATTTTTTAAAACAAATAACATGACATCTAACTAAAAAATAAACCAATAACATAATTCAATTGAGCTAAAAAAACAAAAACAAAAATCAGACCCAATTCTTTCTAGCGGAAAGTTGAAAAGAGCACGTGTTGACTTTCCAAGGGAGGACGTAACTTCCTTTGACCTCTTTGTTCTTTTTTAATATCATGTTTTATTAACCGTAACCCATCCTTGCCCAGCGGAGTTCATGTTATTTTATGTCCCTGCTGGCATTCTTTTGTCTTCTGTTATTCACTGATTGTGTCTGGCAGCCGGGCCGTTGCTCCGTAAACCCACATTCGGCGAAGAGACCTTCTATAGTGAGAAACACTTGTGAAATCTGGCGTGAAATGTAACTTAACAATAGAGTTTATTTTTCTCTGATATTCCTGACTGAATTCTAACCTTTTTTTTGGCAGGGGAATATGATTTAGTCTTTAGGAAGAGATATTTACTCTCTCTCAGCAAAATAAACAATAAAGATAAGATACTCCAGTATGTCCCAATATGCCAGTAATGTCAATAATGTATATACACTCACCTAAAGGATAATTAGGAACACCATACTAATACTGTGTTTGACCCCCTTTCACCTTCAGAACTGCCTTAATTCTACGTGGCATTGATTCAACAAGGTGCTGAAAGCATTCTTTAGAAATGTTGGCCCATATTGATAGGATAGCATCTTGCAGTTGATGGAGATTTGTGGGATGCACATCCAGGGCACGAAGCTCCCGTTCCACCACATCCCAAAGATGCTCTATTGGGTTGAGATCTGGTGACTGTGGGGGCCAGTTTAGTACAGTGAACTCATGGTCATGTTCAAGAAACCAATTTGAAATGATTCGACCTTTGTGACATGGTGCATTATCCTGCTGGAAGTAGCCATCAGAGGATGGGTACATGGTGGTCATAAAGGGATGGACATGGTCAGAAACAATGCTCAGGTAGGCCGTGGCATTTAAACGATGCCCAATTGGCACTAAGGGGCCTAAAGTGTGCCAAGAAAACATCCCCCACACCATTACACCACCACCACCAGCCTGCACAGTGGTAACAAGGCATGATGGATCCATGTTCTCATTCTGTTTACGCCAAATTCTGACTCTACCATCTGAATGTCTCAACAGAAATCGAGACTCATCAGACCAGGCAACATTTTTCCAGTCTTCAACTGTCCAATTTTGGTGAGCTTGTGCAAATTGTAGCCTCTTTTTCCTATTTGTAGTGGAGATGAATGGTACCCGGTGGGGTCTTCTGCTGTTGTAGCCCATCCGCCTCAAGGTTGTACGTGTTGTGGCTTCACAAATGCTTTGCTGCATACCTCGGTTGTAACGAGTGGTTATTTCAGTCAAAGTTGCTCTTCTATCAGCTTGAATCAGTCGGCCCATTCTCCTCTGACCTCTAGCATCAACAAGGCATTTTCGCCCACAGGACTGCCGCATACTGGATGTTTTTCCCTTTTCACACCATTCTTTGTAAACCCTAGAAATGGTTGTGCGTGAAAATCCCAGTAACTGAGCAGATTGTGAAATACTCAGACCGGCCCGTCTGGCACCAACAACCATGCCACGCTCAAAATTGCTTAAATCACCTTTCTTTCCCATTCTGACATTCAGTTTGGAGTTCAGGAGATTGTCTTGACCAGGACCACACCCCTAAATGCATTGAAGCAACTGCCATGTGATTGGTTGGTTAGATAATTGCATTAATGAGAAATTGAACAGGTGTTCCTAATAATCCTTTAGGTGAGTGTATAGTCACCCATGAGCCTCTGAACAAAATACGCTACAAACAGACTTTCCTGTCAATAGCAGAGTCTGAACAAAGAAAACAAAGTCAAAGGACTGAGACGGCCGCACTTTTTTACAACATACAAGAAAGCCCCCAAAATATGACATTGGTGTTCTGTACTGACAAGTTTGTCATGTGACTTGTGTGATGTGCCCTTTAAATAAATACTTTGAGTGACACTAAGGAGGTATTTTATTGTCACGAAAGCTCCTATCAGAATGAGAACGGATGGGAAAATGTTCCTCAAAGACATTCATTACATTTAATAAAAGAATAACAATTATAACACTTTTCTTAAACCAGGGAATAGTAATTTAAACGTTCAGTTCCTAGATAGAATACATTATCGTATGAATTTAAGTCTTAGTTACTTGAAGTCATTATTAGGAAAATAATTAAAATCCCCTGCTTCCCCAGGTTTGAATCGATTGCTAATGGAAAGGCATCTGTAAACTCTGCAGAAACCATACTCTCTTAAATGATCAATATGCCCTCGCAGTATTTACCAGCACTTGAAAACTGTGCTTCATTTCCATTGAACTGATATTATCTCGTTATACATCGCATGTTATTTTAATGAGGATGAAGTGGACTCGTTTCAGGACAATTAATGTAATAAAAATTAAATAGGCCCCCTCTCTTCACTGCGTAATTGCTCAGTGCGGCCACGGTACACTCGCAGACAAGGGCTCGTTTCTTAAATCATCAACACTGAATTGATTCGCTTTTAAATGTACAATTGATTTATCTCAGTGAATCAGACCTTGGCGGTGGGTAAAATTCACGGAGGGGCGAGATAACAAAAGTAAGGGAATGAATGGGTCTTAGTCTAGTCAACGCGCTCGAGACGTTTGCTGAGATAATGTCAGTGTAAGATTCTCCATCAGTTAGATAATTACATAATTAGACTTTATAGCTCTCAGGACTCTTCCTGAATTTTAAGAAGGGGATAACTTTAGGGTGCAATCACACAGTGTATATTCCAGGGCAAGTCAACCCTGGACCCAGAGACTTGCAGTGTCTTGTGTTTCTTGTTTTTTCCAAGCTGTGTACAACTTCATCTGTTGAATGATGGGCCTTAATTGGTGGAAATTACTGTGTGTTCAATGGTATTGAGTGATAGATGATTCACAGAGGGTTTCTCTCTCCACGAACAGTGCAGGCCTCTGGGGTGGACACATACAGGAAGTGGCCACTCTCTTTGTGATGATTCAGCAGCCTTTTTCTACAGCTGAGTTTCAGATATAATTCAGAGAAAGTGTTCATCTGTGACAACGGCTTCCAATTCTTACAACACCTCTAATATGTGCACCGTCATTGTGTATTTTCTTCGTCGTCTTTCTAAGAATGTCTCCTTTATTTATTTATTTTGATGGTTTCTGATGTTTGTTAGTAGTAATTATGAAAGTGGAAGTTAGTGCAAGGTTTTATTGCATCTCATACTGAGCTGCTTCTTCAGAAAATAATAAGAATCAATTTTTTTGATGATTGTAGTACATCACTGCACACAAGGACCCACAATGCTGATCCCTCTCGATGGGATTTCATTAACAATCAGTGATGATCATTAATGCTTTTAAAGAGAACAATTAGACTAATAAAAGGAGGATTTTACCCATCCGTTATTTCTATTGTTCAGCACGTACAGTGTGAGGAAATTATATTAAAGTGTTTTCTTTGTGTGTTTTTCTCCACACAAATTGCCTTCATTAATTGTAATTATTCCTATCAAATGCATGTAATTTTCTTCAGTCTATTGTTAATTATGCACTCTTAAGAAAAAATATAAATGAATTGGGGAGAAATCTAATGGTTCTCGGAGTGGGTTATGAATTATTTATACTTTATTAGCATTTTCATAATCTAAAGATGTAAGAGTTTTTTTTTTTAAAGGCTAGTGTAAGTAAATTTTTCTGAGGAAGTATTGAAGATCGTCAATTAAAAATGTATCCCCCTGAAGGTGTGCAGTGTACATTTTCACATCCAGATTTAATAAACCCTCTCACTGTCTTTTTCCTTTTCTCTATTTTGGACAACCATTTCCTATATCCAGGAGGGGACAGAAATATGGATGTTGACATTTCATCACGTGTCCCATTCTGTTCCTGTGCTGTCCCTGCAGACGTTTTCTTTAAAACTCAGGGCTTCCTCACTGCCAACCCGTCCTCGTTATCTCAGTTCAGAGTTTCCAGTGGTTTCTATTTGTCCCCTTCTTTTATCTCTGCAGCTGTGTCTGTTTCCGAGGGGAGCCCGTGTCAGATTTGGTGCTAGATTTTCTTGTTTGCTCCGATGAACTGAACCGACCATGTTTCGTGTAACGCATCGAGGACCGTTTTGATCTGTTTAGGGGCGCAATGGGGAGGCAACAGGATCTTCTCTTATCCTGCTCGCCCCCTGAATGACCCGTTTGTGAAGGGATTAGTCTTTAATAATGTATAGTTTGGGATGAGGATTCAAAGTAATATCAAAAGGTGATGAGAGAAGCATGATTTTCAATTTGTTTTGAATCTCGCGCCTTTTATATTTACTTTACAGTTCCTGCCTGCAAAGGATGTGGAATATATATATATATATATATATATATATATATATATATATATATATATATAATATATAATCTCCTACATCTCAGTCCCTTATTGAATTCTGCAATCACAAAATCAGTTGTGCTGTAAGAAAGCTTTGCCAGTATACATTTATGGTTACAGCACCTTGATTATGCAGCCTGCATTTTAAAATGGCTGAAATAAGATGAGTGAAAGACGAGAATGGTCTAATGTAAAGGATAGTAATGTCATATAATGAAGTTCAGCTTCCAAATGCCTGTTTTCCCTTTTATATTTTAATGCCACTGTGATATTGGCCATATATTCATAAATGGGGGGGGGGGGCTTGTGGGGGTAATGCTTTCAGATAATCTTCATGTATGTTTACAGTACGTACATACTCTTTTTTTAAATTTTCTTGACAAACAAAACAAAAACACACACACATCAACACATTAATACAGATCCGCTTTTGTGGGACAGTTCAGAGGTGTTATTTTGAAATGCAAATTAATTCAACAGCCTGGAAATTACCATTTAATGATTACTCTGTAGCAGTTGAATGGCCTCTCTGTGAAACCCCAGCGATCGATTTGTGCGCATTGTGAGAGTGCAGTGACTGTGCAGGTAAACGGTTTGTCTACATGAAGATTTTTTCTCCTTTCTTTTCTTTCTTTTACTTTTTCCTCTCCAGCAGGGTTTGCAAGAAATGGGAATAAAGACACCAAAACTGATCATATGGAGTTAAAGAGGTTTCACGGGTACCTGTGCCGAACTCATTGTTCTCAGATGAAAAGCGTAAAACACAGCGGCGAATCGTGACTCTGAAAGCTTTCATGTGTGCAGGTGGAGCACTGCTGGGGTGTAGCGGCTCGTTAATGAGTTACCCTTAAGGTAAAATATTGTCAGCAGTGAAAGAGCTACTGGCATGTGTGCTTTTACACATTTTTAATACACTGAGATTCTTGGCTTATTACTTCGCTGATTTGGCAGCCACCTCTTCTGTTGCCTCTCTGGCCAACAACATCCTTTTCTTTCTACACCATTGGTATGCCGTGGGAGTGATGCCCACAGAAAGAATAAAAATGCTGTGCGAGAACCTCCCTGCAGTAGTGACTGACCCCTCGACTCTTGTTTGCCTGGCATCCACTGACCCCACTGGTGACTGTGAGGAACATAGTGGGGTAAGTGGGTACCCCCGCATGGTCATTGCTCTGTGCTGATGTGTGGCATGCCATCTGGGGCTCGGAGACTTGGTCAGGGCACCGTCCCTAGGAATGAAGGGATGGGGAAGAGGGAGCAGCAAGGGAGCTGTGTGATGCAGGAAATAGTTGGTCCAAGACTTTGTTTCTGAAGGGAATTTTATGGTTAAAATTAATTTGTGTTCCAACCAAGAACCGAGCCTGTCTGAGGTAGAACCTGTTTTCTGAGCAGCTATAGGAGTCGGGGTAAGAAGTTTGAGGTCAGCGTCTTAGTCTGGGAAAACAGAATAATAATAACCATGCCAGGATGCTAATGCAGGAAAAACTCCAGATGGGTCAAATTCCTGTTGCCTGTTTCCAACCAGACTTTACTGAGAGAAACTCTGACCTTTGGGTAAATTGGAAACTGATCCTTGGCCCACTACAATGCCCTGCAGCTGATTCCCTCTGCTTTATCCTCATTGCTTTCCTGGACAGAGTATGGGGGGCTGGGCCTGGACTTCACCTACACCGTGGCATTGGCCGAGGAGCTGGGCAACATCCGCTGTGGGGGGGTACCCATGGCCATCGGGGTGCAGTCGGACATGGCCACCCCCGCCCTGGCGAGGTAAGGCTGACTCCACGCCTCCCTGCATAGCGATGTGGGGCGTAATTTTCCAGAGCATGAACTCAGGAGTAAGACCGAGCAGTCTGAATTCGGTTTGACAGCTACTTCCACATCACAAACAGGTTATAAGAGTGTGCATTTTTTGTGTGTTTATTCCTGCCCGCCAGGTTTGGATCTGCGGCACTGAAGAAGGAGTTTCTGATGCCAACTATACTGGGGGATAAGGTGGCCTGTCTTGGCGTGAGTGAAGCCGGAGCTGGATCGGATGTCGCAAGTAAATTGGGGGAGGGTTAAGACGGGGAATTAATCTGTTGCTGTTTCTGCTCCAAGGATAATGTTTTCCTTTTTGTGGGAGCTTCAAGACTAGTCATGTGGTTTTTCAAAATCTCTGTTTATCTGCCCAAGGCTAGCTTTTTATTATTATTACTGTTATTCTCTGTGTCGTTTTATGTCAGAATTGATTTGTGAATTGCGATTAAGAAAATATGAAGGAAGGAAAATGAGAACAACCAGAGATGAGAAAAAAATACATTTAAAAATTTAGATATCCCGTAAAAGTGTTGCGAAACAAGTCATTCTTCTGAAAATGACGAATTTTAAATATCGCAGACAAAAAATGTAATTTAAATTTAAATATATTCCGCTACAGGCATCAAAACAAAAGCAGTGAAGACAGGTTCTGAGTATGTGATAAACGGAGGCAAGATGTGGACCACGAATGGGACCCAAGCGGACTGGATGTGTCTGCTGGCCAACACCAGCGACGGGCCGGCACACAGGAACAAGTCTCTCTTCTGTCTGCCCATGAATCTTCCAGGTAAGAGAACCGAGAGAGAAGAAAGGTTGGAATTTTTCAGTTCTGATGTGTTGTTTTCGTGTTATACCAACGATCCTCGTTCCTGTTTCTGGAAAGTCACAGTCCAGTCAACGTTTTGGGTAAAGTAAGGAAGCATTAAGGGTCTACTGGCTTCTGCACCAACCCAGACCTTTATTAAAGTGCTTGTGAAAATAACTGGTCTGAATTGCATTGTCATTGTATTGTAGCTGGTGGAAACAAATCTGCTCAAAAATATAATAAATTAATACAGAACCACTTGTTTCCAGGTCTTTAGCCCACACAGGCTTGACATTGTTGGTACAACCAAAACCATTGTGGCTCTTCAGTGCCAAGAATGAGGAACCCTGAATTACATAATCACCAAACTAAAATTGATCAACTGAAATGCCTTTAGAGGTTTCTCTCTTCTGTCCCTGATTGACCAAAGGTTTTAGGATGTGAAAGGTTTCCATGTCTTTATGTACAGACTGGAAAAATGGCTCTTTTTGCCCGACGTCCAGAATTCAGCAGTGATGCGGTTTTACGGTTGATGCTTGTGCTCTATCTTTAACAAAGGTATTCACCTGGCACGGAGGATTGAAAAGATCGGAATGAAGTCCTCGGACACGGCAGAGATCTTCTTTGATGACGTCCGCCTTCCCTGTGAAAACCTCATCGGGGAGGAAGGAATGGGCTTCACCTACCAGATGCTGCAGTTTCAGGAGGAGCGCCTGTGGGGCGTGGCCAACAGTAAGTGGTTACTTGAGAACTTCCCATAGAGCCCAGAGTCGCTTCCCACGGCAGACGGGCAAGTGTTTCTGTAGAATTGATAATGACTTTGAGTCAACTGTCTTCTTGAGAACAGAATATTTCTGAGCACAGGAAGTGGGAGTAAATCCATTCCATTCTCGGCGGCAAAGGAGTATAGATGTCTGCATGCTTTCCCGTTACTGCTTTATCCTGCTTTTATATTGGTGTTAATGATTTGTCTTCATTCCCCGCTTTGGGAGCAGCACAGGAAAATGCACATCTCTCTGTTCTCTGCACATGTGATGCTCTGCGGCTGTACTCAAACTAAACCGCTTTACAGCAGATCAGATCAGATGCTGATCAGATGTAAAGCTAAAAACAGAAAGAAAACGATGCAAACAATAAATGGAACAGAATATGACCTGCAATACGCAAGGATAACTTGTAGAAAATACTGCCCTCCTCGCCTCCCCAATCAGATGTTTTTGGGGAGAAGCAAAGGAGTCGGGTATGACAGGTGGGAGTAAATTATAAAGGCTACCACTGGGGACAATAAAGAGGGAAGAAATGAATATCCAAACCATAAAGACGGAACACGTTTAATTCTTAACGATGACTTATTTGAAGTAATTAGGGATCGCTGTCAGAAAACAGGAGTGTGATATCACTGCACTACCGCTGTGGGAAAAGTGTCCCTTCACAGCCCTGTTAATTTCAGTTCTCTGTCAAATACCCGATGAATAATGCGGCGCCAGAGATTATTCTCTTAATGTCTAACAAAAGTGTGTGAGTTCCTTATCTAAGAGAGAAATGTAATTAGTTCTGTCTGACTCTGAGCCCTGGATAAAGAATTCATCCCACATTCAGCTCTGACCATTGAAACCCGAAGCCCCGATGTCCTGATCAGATGGTTCATAAAAAATAATTGATTATGGGCATATAATTGATATCAGGACATCGAGATATGCACACTTCTGTAGCCAGTCTTATTAAAAAGTTGTATTATATATTTGTTTTGTATTTCGGAGATGTATTCATTTCACATCTCTGTGCATGCTCAACATATCTTGTTGGGGTTTAATGTTAGTGCGTCATTCTTTAACAGAGATACCTCTGAGAAACAAATGAGGGTTTTGATGATGTACCTGCTGTCTAACCAACTGTGCCGCTCTCGGGATTGAAGATAGACATTTTGGCTTTTTTTGCTACAACTATTTATAATCTAAAACTCCCTCTGTTGCAGTACTATATTGTTTTTTATATTGGACTCTCTTTTGTCCGTTTCAGTTTTGACGTCAATGCAGAATGTCATTCAGGAGACAATTGAATACACAAAGCAACGCAAGATCTTCAGCCAGCCCATCCTCCACAACCAGTCCGTCCACTTCCGCCTGGCGGAGCTGGAGACTGAGGTGGAGCTGCTGCGCTCTCTCCTGTACCGCGCCACCGGTGAGGTCTTGGTACAAATCACACTGTTTGTAAATTGATTTGGGGGTGGGGAGCTTCTTCTGACTTGTCTTTCTGTCTTCTTACTCAGGCCTGTACGTGAAAGGCAACGACGTGACCAAACTGGCCTCCATGGCAAAGCTGAAGGCCGGCCGCTTGGCTCGGGAGCTGAGCGACAGCTGCCTACAGTTCTGGGGAGGCATGGGCTTCACCAGTGATGTCTTTGTCAGCCGCTTTTACAGGTCCGTGTGTTTTAGTGTGCTGGTGTGCATGTTGTTGATAAACCAACGTCTGTACATTTACCGATGATTGATCACTCTTATAATGGTAGTAAAGTGCCCATATTTCCAAGAGATGCACGTATCTCCATAATACTGTACATATCCACTATAAAGTCCTCAGCAATTTAGTTCGGGTGGACAAACACACCTTTGTTTTTTCATTCAGCTCGTCAGTGTGAATTAATTTCATGCACATACATAATGATGATTCAGAGTTCCTGCTGCTTCCAGGGGGACTTCCACTGAAACGAGATGGGCTAAGGGCCACCCTTTACTTCCCACTAGTACAACTCAGCTGTTGTTGGAGAAGACGTGATTAATAAGTAAATAAGGGAGAAGAATAAGTCCGAGGTCAGGCGTGGGACAGATATTCCCATAATTTTTCAGACTCGGTTAGTATGACTGGGTGATGCAATATATAATCCCAAGCTTTGTCCAGCAAAATGTTGCCCTTGTTTGGAGAATTAATTTGTACTGTGAACTATCCTGTTTAATTGATTATTTATACGTCTATTCAATAGCACATATTGTTATGTACACAAAGCATGATGTATACACCTTTCTCTGTTGGAACTGATTTAACTCTTTCACCAGAGTGTTAACGCAGGCGGGGAATCACTTTGCCACTGATGTGATCTAACGCCAACACCACAAATACCTCCTCGTCGCTTCGAGAGGGGCTCCCAAGAAAATGGCCGGGCGGGCAATAATTTCCACCTGCGCCTTTTCGATGTCGCACGATTCAGATCACAGGAGAGCGTGATGACATTATAAATGGCATAGATGGATGAGTGAGGCGGAGAGTAAGAATGAGACGGTCATCGCCAAGTTCTCCGACCAGGTTGTGTCGTACATGGTTTCCGACCCTACCCACTTACTTAACGTAGAGATGTATTAATTTTTATACACAGACTGCTGAGCTGCACACAGTGGGTTAGAAGGGACTGGTACACAACACCAGGAATGAATGGTATCAACCTGGACTGTCTGTTGTGTCTTTGTGCACAAGCTGCACACCGTCGCCACCTAGCGTTGTGGCTGATCATCGCAGGAGGGAAGAGCATTATTGCCTGACTGCTGCATTAGGAACGGTCTAGGAAAGTGGGGAACTCAAGAGAGAACTAAAGAGAACATTAGCAAGCAATTACAGAAAATGAAACGGAGGATCTTTCTGTAATTCCACAATTATCTTGTGTTCTGATCTTTCCCATCATGCAGTAGAACGAAGCTTGCACATTGTCGAGGGTCCGAACCTGCGCAACAGTATTTCACTCTAATTGAGCATTAAAATATCTTGTTGTCTTCCCCTCCTCCATTCAGAGACTCCAGACTGATGTCCATTGGCGCTGGGGCTGATGAGGTCATGCTGTCCATCATATGCAAGTACATGGACACCCTTCCCAAGAAGCGATGACTTCAGAGGGAAGGAAACGACACAGGCCTTTTGAGTGCAAATACAAGGGTTTGAGAGTTTAACCGTAATTGTAGCGTACTTTGGTTAAATTTAGACTTCCGATTTACGATTTATATTCAGTTTAAGGTCGCTCTTACTTTGGTCCCTGCCAAATGGGATGTTGAGTTAAATGTGGAAACAGTGCATTTCCTGATGCGTTCTTCTGTGTTACAATTGGCTCCATCAAAACATAATGAAGAGGATTGGCACTTAATATAGCGAGATCAAAAAAAATCATCATCATTAAGGAATGGGAAGAAGGGTGTAATTAGCAGCTAGGGAGATGTCCTGATCAATAACTGTGACTTATTTCTGTGCCCACTGCTGCCTTGAATTAGAAAGCTTGTTTTGATTTAATATATATTCTGCTTATTTTCCTCTAATAAACTGCATTTCTCATATACTGTTTAGATGCATTAACGCAAACTTTAATTTTGCTAAAATACCTTGTGTGTGTGTGATTCAAATTGAAAGTAATAAACTGACTCAAAACTTGAATTCAATTTTACTTTATTTTGCAGAATTCAATACAGATAAATAGAAACTCTTATTTAAGTATATTTACATTTGTAAGTGATAATCTGTGTTAGGATAATAAGAAAAGAAGAAGAAAAAACAGTTCCCAATCGAACTAAACGGATCATTTATTCCTTTAGGCACGTCTTTAAGTTGTATTTATATTCCATCTCCTTAGGGCTCAGTTTTACTGTCGAGAGATGTTTGTCTGTCAGAGAGAGTGGTCCACAGTTTTACACATATTGAAATCAAAGGATTACATATTCTATACAGATGCAAGTAAATTGTCACTTACATTTCATACAAACAATGTGCAATCTTACTCAGAAGCATTGAGTTACACAGAAACATCCTTGGCTGACTTCAGTAAAAAAAAAAAAAAAAAAAAAAAAATGTATGAACTGCATCCCAGCGGACCATCGTACACTGTTAGGATGACAGTAATAGTTACAGATCTACAGAGGCATCGTTGCTGCTCACAGGATTCATTTCCATTCCAACATCCGGCGTCTGTGTTCAGTCCAGAGCCGTGGCACAAAGCGCAGGCCGCGCTGTTCTTCATCACCTCAGTCTGATCACCCAGTACAGGACGAAGAAGACGAAGAGGGCGAACAGCAGCAGGTAGAAGAAGAGCCGGGCTTGGCTTCCCCGAGATAGGACCTTCAACCGACCCATAGTGGCCCCCAGCAGCCCCCCCGTCGAGTCGAAGGCACTGTCCTGTGGGAGGATGGAGAGCCATGGTTTGTCCGCTGAAAACAATACTATTTAGAGGGGAAAAGTGTTCTGCCACATTTTTGATCTTGTATACGTGACCCTTCGGTCAGAGATGGTAAGGGGATTTCGGTGAAGAAAACAAATGGAAAGCACGTCTTGTACTAATTGATTATATACATCCATAAAACCCAGTGTGAAATAAACTGTAGCAGAAAGCTTATTGAGAACATAGATTAGAACTGTGAATCGCATTCAACACTAGGCAGTTTGTTTCCTTCCCTCCCCAGATCCAGTCCTATTCATCATCTCTTGGGGTTTTCTGCGAATTTAAAACTCCTTTGCTTAACATAATTGCCGCACCTTGAGACACTCCAACATCATGTGGAGGAATCTGAAGTAGATTGCTCGGTAAACCCAGGAGGCAGCACAGTGTCTCGGATTAATTTAGCCTGAACTTCTCCTCTCTGTCAGGCTTTGACTTTGAGTAGTGGGAGGTTCAAAGAAACTCTAATTCTCGTCTGAGTTAAGACCGTAGGGGAGTAAATATTGGCCAGAACCTTTACAGTTTTCTCTCTGCCGAATCGCTGCACGACAAAGATCTTACCGATTTATAAGTACAGCGTAGAGAACAATATTTATTATACTAAATCGCCAAATATATATTAGTTCTTCAAATGGAAGATGTGAAATAGGGTACAGCTGTATATATTAACAGATATACTTATCAAAAGGATTGAAATTACTTTAAATACAGCTCATGACCGCAGAAATGGACATGTGTATACATGTAAAATGTAATTCTTACCATTTCTGTGATCATGTTATTTTGGTGCTTTACCTCTGCTCCAATATCGATAGAGAGCTGTGAAAGAATAGACTCAGTTAGGTACAGCAGTAGCTCAAACATGCCATACAGTACCTGACATATACGGGATGCACCTTAAAAATCCTATTGTTCGTTATCAATTATTTAGCTTGACTATGAATAAGACAAAACTGCAATATCGATGTCTGCATATTGGATCCTGACAATTCAAAAAGGCTTATACAAAACTCAATCCTAACGTAGGCCTAGATAAAAAGGGTATACATAATTAAATATAAAGATTCACCAGGTAAGAGATCTTATTCATTGTTATTTATAATAAAATGTGGCTTAATAGCACTTACATGTTTTAAAGCTTTGACTTTGTCTCTCAAACCTTCTGACAATTGTTCATTTTCCTCTTCATAGACACTGTATCCACTGGCAACGTAATTCCCTGTGGGCGCTCCTTCACCTTGTTGTTTGAAAAACAAACATCATAGAATCAGATGATACAAATATGTGATACTAAAAGCCAAATACTGACGTTCGGGACAGCCAAAAGTGTGTGGACACGTCTACATTTTTTGGCTTACTAATACATTACAAACTTTGCATTAATGAACAGAGCTTTGAAGAAACGTTTTTAAAAGCAACAAGAAGCATCCATTTATCAAAAACAATAATATATTGTTTCAACGCAACCAGGTGTGTGCTTCTTGCACATGTTTATTTACATGCATGTTATTGTTTATTGCCTTTTCTGTTTCCCCAGAGAAGCCCATGACTCTTCTATCTGTCCTAACCGGAGGAAAAAACGCACAGTGAAGATATTTCAATGAATACACATGTGGGCAACGTTTCAATAGATGGGAGTAGCTTGTTCATGACGTCATCGATCAACTCTAAAGTGTCACTGTATCATGACGTCATGCGCAACGGTGCCAGTTTGTTTGAAGTTAAATATACAAAATTACAGTTACAGCAGAGGGAAAACACGAGTCGTCAGGGGCATCCCTGGTCTGTATTGCAGTTTCTAAACACTTCCACGCTTAGCTGTGCTGTGCTGATGTCATTCATTGCACAACACGAAAAATGAAGATCTAGGCATTTTATAATCGTGTAACAGATTTGCACCTTTTCATGAAATCTCCTGTCAAATTGATACACTGTCTATGCATCTAAGAAACAACAAAATTTCCGTTTATTGAAATGTAAGACTAAAATATGCTTTCTGTTCCGTTTATTTGCTCGTTAAAAACTGCGATTAAACCATTGACAGACACTTAATTATTACTACAGTAGAAACAAGTAACTCAGATCTTCGTACCCAAACCTGCGCGTCTCATTGTGATGTCTCTACAGTCGTCACAGTTTGAAGGGGAAGCTGTCAAATCCGGGTTTGTTGCTAATTTTAACTATCCTCCTGAAAACGGTAATTGCTCAAAGCGCTTCTTTCTGCTAAGCTAACGTGTATTTGGACCTACGCTCGAAACGCCACGACAGCAAACACATCGGAATACGGCAGACGACGTGGCCGCTGGGTAATGGCGTGCTGCTGGCCTGGTCGCTTCTGTTTTTCTATCAGTCCCCTTGTTTGTGCTGTAATAGTGTCTGCGTTGGTTCAGCTGTATGTCTCGGTGATTCAGGGAGAAAAATAATCTGATGTTTTTCTTTTTAATTAAGAAACGCTGTGCCGCAAACTGTGCCAAAAGACTACATTTCCCAGAAAGCACCAACGCCTTCTTTACGTCTTTCTGCCAGCAGTGGGCTTGTGATTTGTCAGTGGCGTCATCACGCACTTTATTGGCTGGTTTCACAGATCTAGATTAGCAGTACTCTGGGACTACTCTGCCTACTGTAACATTGAGCAATCCATGAGTTGTGCTCATCTGGGTCTGTGAAACCAACATTATGTTAATATTTGAGTTGTGTGCTGTTTCCCAGAGCCATAATGTCATCCAGTGTATTAGACACATTAGACTGCTTAATTAAATAAGCATATATTTTATTATTTGAAGTCTACAAGGGAATACGAGTTATGCTATAAACAACTGTATGCTTTGATTTTTTTACATTAAATATGTCCTGTTCAGATATCCAAGGTACAATACTTGTAAAACTTGTAATAAAAATCATATTAATGACCTTAGTTATCATAAAATGTAAACCTGTGATTGTTCAATCCATCTGTTGGATCAGAAACAGGTCATATTTTTGGAAGGAATATCAGATTCATTTCTAGGAAGGTTTTACATATTTGGTTGATTCAGTGTTAACCATGTGCTTCACAAATGTCTTAAATACTCATTTACACAGCTGGGTTTGTACTGGTGCATTCTGGGTACAGTGCCTTGCTCAAGGGTACTACAGAAGTGCCCCGCACCTGGGACTGAACCCACAGCCCCCACCTCAGGAGTCCAGAGCCCTGGGTACTGATCCACACTTCTGCCCACCGTGTGGAATGGGGCATCAGAAGCTGTCAGTGCAGAGGAAGTCACTGCTGTTTTGTCACATTCAGGCACAATCAACGCTGTAAGTCGCTTTTCACTAAAATCAAGACCTGAATGTTTCACAGGGTAGAAATGATAAACGACTGAGCGGAGAATTAAAAAGCTCGGTAAAATGCAGGAACATGTCATTTAATTATACCAGTGTGTTTTAACCAACCGTTTTGAGATTCCTCTCAAGTTGCAAGACACCGATTCATCACCACAGTGTGGGACAAATGTTAAGTAAAACAATAAATTATGTAGGGTTTATTTTCTTTCTTTTTCTTTCGGGTGAGAGCCAATGAGTTACACAGCTCTGGTTGCCTCATTAATCACACAGACGCCCTTGCACTGGAGGGTCCTACATCATTTCAGAGCGGTGTTTTTCTTGAGCCTGCAAAAATAAATGAGGTTTCAACTCCAGCCCTGACAGTCCCTGCTGAAACACTGAACATAATGTACTGTTTTCAAAGGTGGCAAGGCTGGAAACATCAGAGCTCGGCCAGATTGAATACTTTTCATTTCTGAATCCAGTGTCGGCCTCAGAGTCACCTGCTCGGCCACCGGTCTCACCTATCGGAGTTACAGATGCAGGTTCGTCTGCGTGACATTATTACAGGGGCCAGGGTTAGTGCAGTGAGCCGTGAAACCAAAGAACAAAGCAACACAAAGCGCAATCGCAGCGCAACATTAGCTGTTTCAGACTCGATTTGCAAAGGTTGTATTTTAGTGCTTTAGCGAGACGTACAAGTTCTCCCACTGCTGCTTCGGCTGCCATTAAAAATTAGACGCCTCAGGAAAAATGCATTACACCCACAGATTCATAAGACTGCATGCCCAATCTCCTCGCTTTCTCATTGTTTTTCTCACTTTTTTAAATCCTCATAAAAAAACACTCAAAACAGAAAGAAACATGGTATTGCAGTGGCAATGTGGGTAATTAGTGCAGTGTTTTTCTTTTTTTAAGGATGGTCATTAAATATTAACTCAGATTTCAAGTGCTTTTGATTTTAATTAGATTACGCTCGGTTTCCCCCCTAAGCAATAACTTCATGGTGTTGGAGATCTCTTGTTAGTGCTGATTATTTCCAATTCAGGATGTTCGTGCAGTGAACTTATTATGACCCGATAGAATCCAAAAGGGACCATAAGGTTGCCTGCAGACTGTTCATCCTGGAGCATGGTGTCAGGTGTCCAGGCGCTCTTGTGCGCAGTGCCAGTTCAGAGACAGATGGCCGCAGCAGTGCATCAGCTGAAGAGCCCCTAAATTCACTCTTGTACTTTTCAAGCATTATTTTTAAGCCTGTCCTCTCTTCACTATAGAATAATCACTTTAGAGTTGCTGTAGAAAGAATTAATAAATTGTAATAATAACACTATAAATAAATAAGATCAAAGTCAGCTCCTCTCACTGCACAGATAAAGGACAGTAGACTAAAACAATTTAAAAGGTGAAATATATTTTTACATTTCCTTTGAAGCATGTAAATGGTCTGTATACAAGATGGAAAATATTGTTTCCTGGTACATCACTCGAGCACGGAGTTCCCAAATGCATTCCATTCATTTAACTGTTTCTATAAACTCACTGACCTTGGTTAGTGAAATGGAAGTACTTGGAAGTTTCTAATCTGGTCAGAAGTTAGATGTTTGCTCAGGCGTTTGGTCATTGTTGTGTCACCACCTGGCAGACGCCACGAATGGTGAGATCTCTTCTGATTTCTCACTTCCAGATCCTGTTTAGTTTGTGACGTTTTCCCCTAGTGTAGAGGAAACGTAAAGCCTTGGGCTCGAGGAATGATGGGAGGAATGACATGATGGGGTAAGAGTGAAATGTAATTAATGTAATTCAGGAGTCAAACTGAACTGCTTATAATGCAGGGGAATCACTAAATCAACAGATTGACATTCAATACTTTTCTTACCTAATGGCACTCAGCTGATAAACATCAAGACTGGTCCTTCTTCATGTTCAGCTGGTGTCACTGGTGGGGGAGAAGCGGTGGTTCATTCTCCGTGTCCTGAAGGCCACACAGCATGTCATTGGCACAACTGTCTGGCCACACCTGATGTTCTTGGACTGGAATGTGACTTTCCTGTCTCCCGTGTTCACTGCCTGCCTGGGATGACAACCGCCCACATGCTTACTGCAATCTGTCAGCGCCCCCCACGGTTCACACGCCCACTTTCAGCAGACACCTCCTCAGCAGGCAGCCGAGAGGAGAGCTATCTGCTGTCAGAGGCTGTGTTTGGTGGCAGCCAAAGAGCTCGATCCAAACCCACCACTTCCATGCCATCTCTTCTGAAGACTGTTCAAATCAATAGGCTAGTCTTCAGCTGAAATGACAACAACATCTAGTATCTAAAGTATGTGAAGATAATGTATCTGCATATGACAGTACGTTTTGTATAATATGTAGTATAATGGGACTGCATCTTAAAGAAAAGGTGATTGATGTCCCACCTGGTTCCCCCTCCCTGACTTTAAAAAGGTAACACTAAGCTGTGGGCAGGAGAACAGAGATAGCTGTGGTTTGTGTGCTGGGTTGGAGGTGCCACCAAGGTAATGAATTTTAAATCTGTGTTATGGAAGGATTTGCATGTCTCTTAGGTCAATGGAACCAGCATACTTTGTACTTTTGTAAGATGTTCACATTATATTATTGATTGAGTTTTCTTTATTTACATTTAACTATGGGTGTGTTGTATCGAAATGGGTTGATTTAATGTTTTGTTTGTGTTTATTTCCAGTTGTGGCTGCTGCCATTTTTATTACCAGCTGTTTCTCTTTTGACTCTTTCTATGACTGATTCCTTTAAGCAGAAGAAACTGAAAATTAAATAAACCAACAGACTTTTTATATCTGGAGTCTTGCGTTGCATCCTTCCCCCAAACTGAAGATTACCCCTTTTTGTTTGTTGTCACTAGTGGGGTAACAAATATATTATTGAATATGGAATAGTTTGATGGTGATAGGCAGGTTAGTATCAGTGATACTGTCCATGATAGTAAGTTACTATCATTATATATACCCAATACAAATGGAGGTTTACTACTATTACTACCAATACTACTAGTAATAATTATCCCACCAAGGCCGTTCCTTGGGCTGAGGTTGCGTTAGACGGTAGAAAGGGATGGTTTGTGGCAATAATGTCCAATATGTGTGGAACTATGGAATCTACTAAGAAGAAACATGATAAAATCGTGAAAGTAAGATCAGAAAAAAGAACTAGAATCTCTACAGGATTCATCCAGATTGAGAAGTAGAAGTAGGAATTGTTTTAAAAATTAATTACCTATGAATAATAATACAAAACCTCCTAAACAGCTTGGCACTGCGGGTTGCAATTTATTACGATCCGAGGCAAAATGTATTCATCTGTAAAATATGCCGGATTCCAAGCAGTGTATAAGAATATGAAATCACATACTTTTCTTCAGAAATATGATTATGTTTTAACTTACAAACAGATCTAGAAGGGAACGTGCATTACAAGCTATTAACCTCAAAGGACTCTATCTATCTCTCTACTGAAAGCCGGACAGATCCTCCAACCAGGAGTGAATACATCACTACCTGAGTACTGCTGGACCTTGATACAAAGTACCACATAGACTGTTTAGTATAACATGTAAAAACTGAATAGAAATACAAATACATGTTTACCTAGCCTGTATTTATTTGTTTGTTTGTTCATTAATGCTAAAAATCATTTACATAATCTATTACTCTAGTAAGTACTGACTGTAGATCCCCAAAATACTTAATGGAAGAGAAACCTGTGTATTTCCAGGTGGTTTAGCTGTACACTTTATATATCATGCTTTTTAATGTTGAATTCATAGAGCACATTTTTATTGTTTTGTTTTGTCCTGTATTGTTGATAGTAAATGACTACAATGCAGGTATTACATGTCAGTTATTCACCTCAATGACTGGATATAGAACCCGACAGTTCTAAAGCTCTGAACCTGAAGTTCCATCTGAAGGATTTTGAAGTCTTTTTTAAAATACGTTTTCCTCTCACAGGTCTTGACTTTGTTAAAGGCAATATGCATATCAGGCAATCTGGTGAATCTCTTCTGCAAAGCACAGGATTTGTACCCACTTAGTAATGAAGAAGTTTGGCTTTCTTTTGTGCAACAGAGAACCATACCAACTAATCTATGTTCAATTTTCACTGCATTAAATACAAGCAGATATGCCAATGAAAAATGCTTTTCTCAGCTTCATAAATCATTCTCTGATATGAGAATTACATTTGTGAGCTTCTAGTTTATCCTGATTGAATTAATTTCATTAGGGGATGTATAAATCTCTGATGAATGAGTCACCAAAAAGCCAGTGAGAGGTGGAGGGGGAGAGATGAAGGGGGATAGAAGATATTTTTCAATTTCTTCTTTTCTTCTTTTCAAATCCATGATTGATGCTCCCCGTGCTCCTAACACAAGTTAGAGCTTTAGAAAACAGAAACCATCCCCTCAGCTGTATAATAATGTCTTTGAGAATCAAGATCAAATCAAATTAATGCAAATGTGGCGACATTCATTTTAAAAATATTGAATAACTTTGCACCTTTAATTACTTCTTGTGAGATACTCTCAACCTTTTACAAACTATAAAAGCCAAGAAACACGTTGTTTGTAATGTGATTTGATGAAAGGAAGTAGTCTAGACAAACCATTGTTTTTTTTTGTTTCTTGTTTTCCGTAGACAGCGGAAGGGGATGGACACCAAGTTGCACAAGCCTCATTGCACATCTCAAGGTCATACTTTATCGGCCTTGCAGATCCATTATTATTATAATGTTTTTTTCTTTAGAACTAATGACTAACAATATATGTATCAATTCCACTTTTATCCAAATCTAACCAGCACAACGATAACAAACACTGACACTTTGAGGTTTTCAGTCACACGTAACTTGCTTCAAACCCCACAGCTGAGGAAATTTGCAGAAAATTGTTCATTGTTTTATTAGCCTGTTACATTGGAAAGCGTCATATTATTAAAATATTTCTTGCAGTCTGGTGTGATTCACATATATTGCATCAGCGCAGAGATAACTGTAGCTATTCAGAAAAGATTTCTCCAGACGAGCCCAAGTTTTCTTTATTTTGAACACAGATACAATGCAATGCAGCTTCAGAGCTCATATTGAAATTCAAACCTTTGCTGATCAAGAAGGCAATTTTCAAGCCACAGTAACTTTGCCGACTTTAGGGACAGGTTTGAGCAGACAAATCCAACTAGATTATGCATTATTCGAGAGTGAGGCTTCGGTTCCTAAGGAGCAACATTGATTGAAATGCATGAATCCCCAACGGTCTACTCCACTGAATTCTAACTAATTTCTCAGGGTTTTCTTTTCTTTTCTTTAGTCAGATAGTTGGCATGCTGCTATGATATGAAATACTCAATATATGAAAGGGGATAGAGTGAGCCAACAACAGTACAGCATGTATATACAGCAACAGTACAGCGTGCATGTCTTTGCCAGGGATTTTTCACCAGCTTGACATTTTTTAATCTGTAATAATACATAGAATGTTGCCCAGGGGCCTTCCTATATTAAGAGCAGAGCTTTTACAGTGTATGAAGGCAATGATTATGTTTCTGAGAGGGATATTATATTTCTGCTTCATCCTGTTAACTAAATAAGAATTTCCAAAGCCCAGGCGAGCACCAAGTTTGTTTGAAGATGAAGATTGAAGATGTTCAGAAAGTGTTGGGTGAAGAATAACAGCTCAGTAATGACCGTAGTATTTTAGTTTAGTTTCAAATCTGTGACTGTGATTATTTTCCCCAAGTAAAAGGCTGTGAAGTGCTATATTGCAGTGTTTTGGTAAGCCTGGCTTATCATGAAAGAAGAATCTGAGCTCTTCTATTCTCTGGGGATCAGGGCCCAGATTGCATTGGTTTCCTCACGGATGCTGACCAAGGTGCTGAATGTCATTACAGCCCAGCAAGTCAGCGCACAGGAAGCCAGGCCAGAGAGGTTGTTCAGCAGATTGGGGGTTAGTGTTATGCGAGTTTGCGTGTGATAAAGGCGTGGCTTTAGTGTCTCTATCTTTTGTTGTGTAACGGGGCTCAGAGTGTATGAGCCCGGTGGCTGGTCTTTTTCGCGCTGTGGGTTTGTTGCTCTGCTGGTGACTCTGCGAGGATCAGGTTGTGTCTGAGATGACAGTTTGAATCCGAGCAGGTGGGAGTGTGTGTGTCTGTCCACTTCAGATGGCAAGACCCTTATTAATGGGTTGTTGAACATGCACCCACCTCAAGCACTTTACAGCCTCATTTACGGTGGTCTCAACTAGAAATAACATTGCACCAGTTAATCACTAACAGCAGTGCCAGTTGCTGCAGTTATTTCTTTACTTTTGAGCAGATTAAATAACTCACTGAAGAAAGACCCGCCACAGATATCGAACATGAATAGCTCTCGCCTTCTGTTTAATTGTGTCCTTCAGTTAAAGGAGGCCTTGGCAGCAGGTGAGGGGGTGGGAAGACAGTGTGTAAACCCATAGACTCGCCTCACCCCTGACCGCACCCCCTCGCTCTAGGACAATATCACTACCATAACAACGCATAACCCCCGACTTGTACTGCTGATCTACGCTTTCTTTAATCGTCCTGAAAATAATTAATTAAAACCAGAAGAAGAAGAAAAAATAATAACTATTTTCCAAGAAAGGGATTTCGACACTTATAAAATGTGTGAACGAAAACACGAGCTTGTCTCTTGAAGCAATTAATAAATACAACACAGAGGCCACAATGTCTGTCAGGATGGCAGCTTGTGAGACAGATGTAACCAGGGCTCACAGGTGAATTTCATAGCACGCCCACTCCAGCTCATCCAGAACTCTGCGTCTCGTCTGGTATTCTCTCTGCCCCGATTCACACGCTACTCCACTGCTCCGCTCCCTCCACTGGCTCCCGATAGCGGCACGCATTCAGTTCAAGACTTTGACCCTCACCTACCACTATCTTGACCACACTGCACCAAGCTACCTTCAGACACTCGTCTCTCCATACATCCCCTCCAGACCACTGCGCTCATCCAGTGCCAGAAGACTAACTCTGCCTCCTCTCCACTCTTCTTCCTCCAGAGCCGCTCCTTCTCATCCCTGGCCCCTAAATGGTTGAACGACCTGCCCACCAAAGTCAAAACAGCAGAGTCCTTGACCTCATTGTGGCGCTTACTCAAGACGCATCTCTTCCGACAGCACTTGTAATATTAGTCCTCTATCCCTGCTAGATAGCACTTCAGCTTATTATGCTCCTCGCGTTCTTGATTGTTTTCCTCCTTGCTCCCTTTCCCATAGCCCTCGTCTGTAACCCTACATCTTGACAGCACTTAGCTTTCACCGTCCAGGATGTAGGAAGTCTCTCACTGTACTTGTGTAAATTGTAAATTGGAATCTGTAAAATGTATTTTGAATTGCTATGTTTTAGCTAAGTTGAACTTGTAATGATTGATGCCTTGTACTTCTCTGTATTTTTGCACTTATGTTGTAAATCGCCCTGGATAAGGGCGTCTGCCAAAAAAAATAAAATAATAATAATAATAAAAAAATAAAATAAATAATAATAATAATAATAATAATAATAATAATAATAATAATAATAATAATAAGATCTCATTGTTGCAGATTGTGCATTGGAGCTCATTATTGGTGATTATGTGTTAATTATTTATTCCTTGACTTATATTGGCGTATCTGGGGTTGATTACTTTGTTTTAGGTGTTTTATGTTTTTTATGCACTATTTGTGTTTTATTATCACTATTGCAATGTCTTTTTTTGTTTCATTACCTTAATTAGTTAATTATTGATTTGCACAGGTTTTTCTGTTACATTGTTATGAGCCCCTGAGCCCAAACGCAGCACACCTGTTGCACTGGGCGTTATCTCCTGACTGAACAATCCGTGCACCTTTTTCCTTTCCTCCTCACCTCCCTGCAACAAGGATGTGGACTTTAAAAAGCCAGACTAGGGTCTACTGACGGCAGATGCTGCAGTGGTCGTGAAGAGGTCCAACCGGAAGAAGCTAAGTGAACTTACTTTATGGATTTATACCCTCATTGAGGTGTAGATGTGTTGATTTGGCTGGAATCTGTTGCTGCTGTGGACCTGCTCTCTCTTCCTCTCTTGAAGCCTCCTCCACTCTCTCGCCCACTCCTGTAGAAAAGGAAAAAATCCTTTCGAGAGAAACTTGCATATGACCAGTGACCTGTATGATCTTGACCTTTTAGGGCCAGTGGAGTTGGGATCCCTCTGAAGACTGATGACTGTTGCCGGCTGAAGACGAATCTGTGGAGAGAGAAACGTGAATAATCGGTCATCATCCAGTGCGCAGAAGCAATGCAACCAACTTCACTGTGTTTTCTGTTCTCCTGATTCTCTGATTCTTTTTTTCTCCCCATCTCCTCCTTGAACCAGCTGTTGGAGCGGTGAAGAAGACCGAACGGGGAGCCGTACACCAAGAGAGGGGTCTATTCCACTGGTTTTGAGTGGAGGCAGCCCTGGCTTGAGTTTCCCTCGCCAATGGGCATTTGAGGACGCTGACCATGATCGGACAACGAGGAAGGCAACATGGAGTACGCAGTGGTGCGAGACTGTCTTCTGGCCAGGGCAGGACTGGGGAGAACTTGGTTTGGACACTTGGTCTCCGGTACCGGGTATTTAGAGTTTGGGCTAACCAGCTGGCCTGGGTTCATTTTCTTTAATTTGTTTAATTTAGTTGGACTGGTTTTATACATAATTTTTATTAACATTCAATTGCCCATTTTTCTTTTGTTTTGTTCCATTTTCTTTGTTTTCATCGCCCCTAGATTAAAGGCATTTTAAATAGTTTGTACTATTTTTAGGAAAGCCCCTTCTGGACTTTTGGCCTTCCTGAATTACTTGTGCAACATCGTTGTAATTTTTTTTTTTTTTTTTTTTTTTTTTTTTCCAGTTTTTTGTTAAACCACTTGCTGCTCCTGGTGTGTGTGTCTGAGATTCAAACTGAACCTGTGCGGGGAGAGAGATTGTAAGTCCGTCCGTCCCCCCTCCCCCCTCACCATAATCAAACGGGGGTGGCGTATGCAACATCTCTGCTGAAAGGGAGTTTATGGAACTGCCTTTGTAAGCTGAAATAATATTTCTACTACATTACACCAAACAAAAGGCTTCAGAGCAAACCATCTGCCTTTGAGAGCAGTCAGGGTATAATACCAATGCGATCCACTGGATCACTATATTGTCAGTACCAGAATCACATATATGCTGAGATATCAGTCTAGATGATGAAACTGAAACTAGTAGAAAAATTATTCTAGTCGTTTGTTATTCCTTGTTTGATGGATATCTTCCTCTAAAGGCAATTCACATGCCAGAACGTAACTGCAGTGGAAACTAAAAGGAAATTACCACAGAACTTATCTACTAATTGATGTATGGGTTTCATGCATGATCCTGTATTTAAGGACGCCACTTTCTAATGATGGAGATAACGGTCTGAACCGCATTCGTCCACAGTGCAGACTGACCAAAACTAGCAGCGCATTTCCTATGCACAGTGCAGTTTAAATTACCCTTAACCATGAAGCCGTCAAGAAACTGAAACCAAGATAATGGTAAAATACATTCAAACACAATTATCACACAGAAAAAATAATGAAGAACCCAACAGACTTCAAAATATCTGTGACTGGCACGCATACGTTATTTTTACTAACTCTAGTTGCAGGCTGGTGGGAGCTGTGCAAAACTGAAAACGTACAACATTTTCAGCCTGTGACTCATGTGTAGGATACCTGAGAGTAAGTCTCTGTAGTGGGGCCCTCGCTGCTGCACATTCAGGGAAACACCAATATCATCCACACTACACTGAGGATAGATCTGAGCCCTGTAGTGCTATTCTATAGTAATACAAGACTCGGTTTTCTTCAATGAAATAACTTTTGTACAGTGTTTGACCAGTAGAGCTCGATTCAATAGAGTAGATCAGACACAAACAGTTTTAAAAACAACTCTTTTACAAATAACTCTTTATTATAAAGGAAAGGTACACTGACAATGCCAAATTGCTAAAATAACAAATAAAATAGGAAGTTAAATACATTGTATGATAAAATGGATAGAAGTTACTTTTAATAATGATTATAACAGTGACAATATCTTACTTAAGAGGAAGTTTACTCTGAATGTTCAATTTTGTTACTCCAACCCCAATTTCATTTGTTAATATGGGTTAGTAATTGAATCTCGTTTTATCGGGAGAGATGCTCACGATGCCACCATGGGCTGCCAATAGGAAACCTTTCAGTTTATTATATCAATCCGCTATATTATAGATAATACTGAATTTGGTCTCAAAAAGCTAATACCAGAATGGTGTAGATCTCTCTCAATACACACACACACATACACTCACCTAAAGGATTATTAGGAACACCATACTAATACTGTGTTTGACCCCCTTTCGCCTTCAGAACTGCCTTAATTCTACGTGGCATTGATTCAACAAGGTGCTGAAAGCATTCTTTAGAAATGTTGGCCCATATTGATAGGATAGCATCTTGCAGTTGATGGAGATTTGTGGGATGCACATCCAGGGAACAAAGCTCCCGTTCCACCACATCCCAAAGATGCTCTATTGGGTTGAGATCTGGTGACTGTGGGGGCCAGTTTAGTACAGTGAACTCATGGTCATGTTCAAGAAACCAATTTGAAATGATTCGACCTTTGTGACATGGTGCATTATCCTGCTGGAAGTAGCCATCAGAGGATGGGTACATGGTGGTCATAAAGGGATGGACATGGTCAGAAACAATGCTCAGGTAGGCCATGGCATTTAAACGATGCCCAATTGGCACTAAGGGGCCTAAAGTGTGCCAAGAAAACATCCCCCACACCATTACACCACCACCACCAGCCTGCACAGTGGTAACAAGGCATGATGGATCCATGTTCTCATTCTGTTTACGCCAAATTCTGACTCTACCATCTGAATGTCTCAACAGAAATCGAGACTCATCAGACCAGGCAACATTTTTCCAGTCTTCAACTGTCCAATTTTGGTGAGCTTGTGCAAATTGTAGCCTCTTTTTCCTATTTGTAGTGGAGATGAGTGGTACCCGGTGGGGTCTTCTGCTGTTGTAGCCCATCCGCCTCAAGGTTGTACGTGTTGTGGCTTCACAAATGCTTTGCTGCATACCTCGGTTGTAACGAGTGGTTATTTCAGTCAAAGTTGCTCTTCTATCAGCTTGAATCAGTCGGCCCATTCTCCTCTGACCTCTAGCATCAACAAGGCATTTTCGCCCACAGGACTGCCGCATACTGGATGTTTTTCCCTTTTCACACCATTCTTTGTAAACCCTAGAAATGGTTGTGCGTGAAAATCCCAGTAACTGAGCAGATTGTGAAATACTCAGACCGGCCCGTCTGGCACCAACAACCATGCCACGCTCAAAATTGCTTAAATCACCTTTCTTTCCCATTCAGACATTCAGTTTGGAGTTCAGGAGATTGTCTTGACCAGGACCACACCCCTAAATGCATTGAAGCAACTGCCATGTGATTGGTTGGTTAGATAATTGCATTAATGAGAAATTGAACAGGTGTTCCTAATAATCCTTTAGGTGAGTGTGTATATATATATATATATTTACGCTAGATAATCACTCATATATGTATTACAAACATTCACGTTTAATAGAACTAGATTATGCAAAAATACATCACAAGTAATATTCTATTGTATATCAGGAACACCTAGTAATTTAAATAGCAATTTTCTTGAGTTTATAAATAACAAGTATTACATTTTCAGATAGTTATCAAGATTTCCTAATAGGTTGGGCCCCCAGTCAGGAGCTGATAAGGAAGCTTGTGTCCGCACTGCACTTAGCAGATGCCCTTAGCTAGGGAGACTTACAGTTGTCACAAATTATACACATTTCAGGAAACAGTTGCCTAGGAATACAGCTTTAGTCCCGATAAATGTAAAATTAAAAATAAATATGAATACAAAATGTAATTAAATATCCGTCACTGCGCCAATCACTGGAACACAATAGGATATCTAAGAGCCAGATACATGTGCAAATAGTACACAGAAATAATACACGTGCACAAAGAAATGAAACAGTACAGTTACTTTGTGTTTGACAATGCTGCCCTTTGTTTGACTAGACAAACTCAGTGCCCCGAGCATCTCGCCTGCTGTTATTTATACATGTGACATCATCAGGAATCTCCTGAAGCATGAATCTGACAGGCGCCATTAGGGTCAGCAGCAAGCTTTGGATCTGTTACCAGTCATGCAAAACCCCTGACTCCGCTGGGTCACGTCCTCTCCATGTGGGACAGATTTAGAATGACAATAATCTTTAGAGAGTCCATGCATAGAACAGATCACAAGTATTATTCAGTAACAATGGTCTGAAAGATCTGCTACTTTACTAAAGCAGTCGCCAGTCTTCTCCTGTGAGAATAGTTGTAATTAGAGCAATTAGAAAATCTGAGAATGCTGTAATATAATGCCATGACTTACTAGTAGAAGCAGGCACGTGCACAGGTAAGGCTCAAAATGTGCAGAACATATGCCCTTTTTCCCTAAGACTGCCAAAGTGCCATTTATCCCGAGCACCTGCTCCCTGGACCGCACTTTGTCAGTAGAAGTAGTAGTAACAATAATTTCACATTTTCCTTTCTGCAATATTAACCATAATCTAGCAATGTAAACTTATAAACAAACCAGGCACAGTGACACTTTCGAAAGAGCACCGTACTGTACCGTATGTGTATGAAACATGTAAGAAAATTAGATTACAGGGACAGTCAATGTTTGAATCAAAAACAGGAGAAATCTGTTAATTGTAGATGGTTGTGTGTGGCTTAACCTTGCAGCTTGACAAATAGTAATGAATGTCAACATTTACAGCATAGGAAATAAACACAGGAAGTACAATAAAAACTTAGGCAGGGCTCAATTATCTTTATTATGTGTGACAATAAAGGATTTCCGTGGCCCACTCACCTCTGCAGACTCACTGTGGGACATGGGGCACTTCCTGATTAACTCGACTGCCCTGCCAGGTTCACATCCCTCTCTCTCTGGGCACGGGAATGTGCCACACTTCACAAGTCAAGGATTGAAAGACGATGATTGAGATCTATACTATGTAAGGATTTCCTTTTCCAAAATGTTACGCATACGACATACATCAGGGACCCTGTTAGGAAGTACAGCATAATGGCAAAGAATGCGACGGCACCTTTCTGAGAATTGCCTGCAGCGGGGAAAATAAAATCAGCTCTCGATTTAGCAGCAGAGTTTATTCCTCCCAAAACCCACAGGCGAGAGAAGACAGCGATAGCGTGTGGCTTTGGCATTGTAGCCAAGGTACTTGACTTGTCTCAATGTGTCACCGATTACATCAGCGTTCGTTATCTGTGCTTAGGGACATTGCTTGTCAATCGCTCGTCTGTCGCGCTTGGCATTTGAAAATCACGAGATGTGTTTTCAATTACAGAAGCTTAAAGGAAGGAAAAAGGAGGAACAGGGCGCTGCAATGGGATATGGTCTTGTTTCCTTTGTTTGCAATTCATAGATTATTATTTCCCTCTTCTTTGGCTAAACGTCTGTTATGGTAGTTTGCTTGGGTGAAAACTGATCTTTTAGTTACCCAAGTAGCTGATCATATGGTGTGTGAGCAAATCACTAAATCTCAGTAGACCCAATCTTGGCGGTGTTGCAAAGCAAAGAGAGGTTTCTTGGCATCTTGACCTTCAGTCAGTGTCCTCTTAAAATGAGTCTGTGTCGGCCAAAAAAACATCCAAAGACCACACTGTGGGGAATTGTAGGATCTTAATACATATTTTTTTCCATTGTTGGCAGTCATTTGTATTTGTTTTATTAAATCCCAGATCTCCAAGGTTTTATTTATCTTGGTTGATATCACTCTGAGCATCATCCCATTTATGACTGTAATTAAGTCTCCCCAGACATGTTTTGAATGTGAGGAACAGTGTGCAGCAGATTAAGTTTACTGGCTTTTGGTGAAACTTAACAGGAAGATTTGAGGAAAAAAAAATGATCAGGCTAGCAATTAGGCAGAACAGAATCTCGTTTAATTTTTTTTTTTTTCATTTTTAATTTCTCTGTGGAATATTCTACCGTTTTGCTCATAAATATAACTAATTGACTGTCAATGAAGCATGTATTATAATATACAAGTAGCTAACTACTTTGATTAGTATAAATGTTTTGCATATGGTAGTATAATTATTAATAAAACGTGAATTGTTCAGCTGGATGACTGTATCAAGCTTACAATGCACATATGATGCTTGTAAATCAGTTGAACTCTTTACTTTTTATGAACTATGAAATAAATCACAAAGCCTCAGAGTTCAAAATATTGTATTGCCTACAGTTTTTAAACAGCATCTGAAATGCCATCAGGTAAGTGCAAATGTCCCATAAAGGAGCAGAAGATAAAGTGACATCAGAGCTAATTAAAGTACATTTTGCCTAAATTCTGTGTACTGCCAAATACAGTATTACCAATAATGGCAAAAGACAAATGATCATATAGTATGTCCAAATGATCATGAAATAGAGAGATCTTAATATAATTACAGGCACTGTATCTTTAAATATTTTGAAATGGCTTCAAATCTTCTTGTGCATTTTTATCATAATATATCTCACTTCTCATATAATTCATTTTAACATTTCACATCATATCTAAATCAGACATCTGTACATTATTATCAAACTGATATCAAGGTTAAAATATGATATTGCAATTGAAGATATCTGAGATATTCTAGAATGGATGACTGTCATGTCCCAACCCTGACATTGCCCAAGTTCACCATCAGATGTCTCCCTCTCCCCAGTATCTCTCTGCTTTCCTCTGGCTATCTGCACCCCATTACCTAATCATTATCTAGTCAGTCCTTGTCACATGATAACTTACGCACCTGTCTCTCGTTTCCCAACTCATCAGATCCCTGCATATATACCCCATTGTTTCCCAGCCTCATTGCAAAGTCTTGTTTACATGGCATTTCTGAGCATTTCTCCCTTTGTTTACTATCTATCCGAGTTCCTGACCTTTTGTTGTTTCCTGACCATGGATTTCTGATCTCCTGCTTTGTTCTGTTTGTCTGTTCCCTGACCGTTTGCTTGTTTTCCTCGACTATGATTTCTATTGCTCTGTTTGCAATTTCTGACCTTTTGCCTTGACTCCGCAAATGGACTTAAATTTGACTTAAAGCCAGTCAAAGAAACGCTGGTTAATATGAATATTTACTTGTCACTTTCAATATGTTTATATATAACACGTCATGTTTGAAGGCCTCTCTTGTGGCAGTTTGATTGGATTTATTATAAATATTAAAATCGCAAGAGATGCAATCACTCAGATTCTGTTATACAAACATCTTTTTATTTTTTTTAAGTTTCATGCATTTCTAATTTTATGTAATTGCTGAAGAATGTTATTATGTGTTATTTTCTTTTTTATTTTAGGTTCCACATTTTGCATTTCATCCGCAGCTCTCCGTGACAATTCCAGGAATAATTCAGCGGATTTGCACGCATTGCTTCTGACAGGTAATTCGCTGCCAGAGAAATGTAATTGAACTTTCTCTCTGCTCCTCAGGGGAAGTGCCGCCCTGGGTAAACATTCCTATTTGTCCTGAAGTAATTTTCATTCCCAATACTGTATTATCCTTGACCTGTTTTATTCATCTATTTGTTTATTTATTTATTCACCTGCACGACAGGGGTTGCGTAGTGCTCTAAACATGTATTTTCTCAGAGGCAATTTCTACGTTTAGATTGATTTATTTCTTAGTTGTTTGTTCATTTGATTTGGGGTCATATGAGACGCATAATAAAGCTTCTTTGGTGGAATAAATATCTCAACTAAAATAAGGCTGAAATTAGGTTTGCATTGCATGACTGTGTTGTTTTTGTTAAATAGTACTGATTGAATAAAATGGCTTCCTGAAAACACTGCAGACCAGTTAGAATTTTTGGTTATTGCACTGCTCAATTATGGCCACTGACAAAATATATTTTAGGGATCATTCTCGATTAATTTATTGGTTATGACGGGTTCAGTGCATTGTTTGCTCATGTTATGTCCGCTTGCATAACCAAAATTCTCCCTTCCATACAAAAAACATAGCATTTGCTCCACCAGAATAAGATATCTTATGTGCATTTGAAGGTTTTAAATTATATTGCTTATATTATTGAAAAGTATATTTCAAGACAGCTGGAGAGCCTTTTAAGATCTCTAAACTGAGAATAATATAAAAAAATTTGATTGAATTTCTCCATTCCAGTACACCGTGGTTTCTTCTTTGCACTGTACCATCGCTGTCATCTTCAGAAACTGCAGAGAAGCATTGCCTTTAGAATGGATTTTTTTGTGTAAAGAATTGCCTTGAAAGTATTTTACAAAGAGAGAAAACGAACAATCACTTGAGTCCCTGGGAATCCCAGAGAAGTAAAACACTGCCACCTTGCCCGCCAGGCCAGGGTGCTCGGAACATCCTTCTAGTAGAACGTCTTTGATCTGTGGCTCTGGAGACGTGTCAAGGAGTTTCAATTTTACAAAGTTAGTTTAAGTGACTTTCGAGAACAGAAATGGATACGATCTGAGGCGGCGAGGAAAAGCCATTACTGAAGCGTTAGAATTAAAAAAGTGTGGAGGACACAGAGACAGGGACCGATCCTGCCATCTGCATGCAGCGATTCAGCAGGGCAAACCGTGGGGTCCATTGGCTGTTTAAAGTACCTTCATCTCATTCATTCAAAACAATGTAATGACCACAAACATACCATTGCATGCTTCAATACATGACACACGTCTGTGAAGAATTCTATATTTCAGTCAAAGTTTAGCACAGTTGTGTAAGTTAGTTTGGTCATTTGTCTCTTGTTCTTTTCTCTCGAGGTGAGTAATGTACTACATTGGCATTCCTGTCTCTTGTACATTTCAGAAAACTTGAGTCACAAAACCACCTTGGCGATAGGCCAAGAGATAAAATAATCTTCTATGAAAGGTTCCAGAAGAAAGACTATTGTTCTCCGGTCAGAAAGTAGTTGTGTTCAACTGGCAACTGAAGCCGCAGTGTAAGATCTGAAACTAATCGAAATGTGCTCTGATTACGCTATGGAATGAGAATATAATTTAAAATATTTCCACTCTGATGGACTAACTGAATAATTAGGACTTGATATTCGTATTATCATTTGTCGCTGTACGAGGCTGATTAGCTGTAATGGATTTGCTGTGTCTGACATCGTTAGCCATCAACTTCCTGCAAACATCTGAGACAACTGAAACCATCTGATAGCGGCTTTATTTTATTATTCCTCATGGTCTGTCAGATACCATGGGCAAGTGAATATATATTTCTGGACAGTTTAGTTCCTATAGCATAGATATTTCAGCTTTTATGTTTCATATTTAATAAATATTACGCTGTTATTTACCTGCTTCTCTGTTTCCTGTATTCGTTTTATTGTAAATGACTGATTTTCTAAATTAAATATCTTCCATGATGTAGATGGAAACTGCCTCAATCTGAAATATAAACATCTATAAATGGAATTACTAGATAGGAAGCCAATAGGGCATCAAACACAACATCGCCCTGCTTTCAGAGAAGTACGAACTCTTTACCGAATCAAGGTAAATCCTCACACCAACCTTCCTGTTGCTAGTTGGCAAAGCTTGGGATCACGTGTCTGTGGATTCCTGTCCAATTCCCAGCGTGGGCTGCCAGGTCTCCGGTGTTGTGCACAATGGGCAAGAGTGGAGGGAAAGCCCAAGGGGAGTCTGTCACACACCAACATCATCACCTGTTCGTTATCTGTGGAAGATTCCACACAGTTTTTTTTTGAGTATTTTTTAATCTTCAAAAATAACATGGTAGCGGGGGAGGGCTGCCCGTCTCACCTCCCTGAGCTGTGTGACTTGAAGAACGTATCTGTTGTGAAACTAGTTTGGGGGAATTTAAAAGATAAGAAAATGATCAGAATACGGACGCTGTTGGGGATTTTTGTACAATTATACTTCAGTTCAAATGATACTCCATCCCCTACACTGGTACACAATGGTACCGAATGCAAAGGCCCTGAATAACCGTAGGAATGTGAATCACACATTTTTCCAGCAGAGAGCAGGATAACAGCTTCGGCAATCAGCACAAACTCAGCAGCAGCCTGTAATGACAGTGGAAAAGTCCACATTCCAGTCAGTGATTTTAGAGACTCTTCTCCAGCTGAAGAGAAATGATAAAGCTCACAAACTGGAAAGGGAATCTGATAGGATTTTCTGCTGTCAGACACTTAAATCTGTATTTTGCATTTTGAACTACACTAATTACACAGCACTGCTCTTAAGCTTTGATTAAAATTGCAGGATATTACAGAAAGCATCTTGAAGTCTTAATCGAGACACAGCCAGAGAAAGAAATAGCCTTAACAGTTAGTAAATAATGCAGAACATCCGAAACGTTGCCAAAAAGTGTTCACCAGAGCACTCAATGACACTTATTCTCTGTTTAAAAAAAATCCAAACACCCCAGGATGACACATCAGACTTAAGGTTATGGTGACGCAGGAGAGGGAAAGGGAAAAAAGGATGCCTGAGAAGAGATGGAGGGGGGGATGGAGGGAGCGTACTTGTGTGCAGCTGCGGGACATCTCATCACAACAGACAGGCACTGACATCTGCTGGGGATGGTCAGTTACCCTTGATGAGTTTCTAGTTTGTAGCCTAGATCTGATTTTCTGCTCAAGAGGTTTTGACTATGATTCCATTAATAAAGACCTTTTTGGGTGTCACATGACCCACTGGCAGAGATGGCAGCTTAGAGTCTCCTCTCCGCCTGGGCTTGCTCTTTTATCGATTGTACATATCGAAATTGTGTTGTCACTCACCTTTTAGCTTATTTTTCAACCTCTAGTATGATCGAGAATTTCACGGTTACAGAATAAAGATCATACGAGCTGCCGTTGTCGCCCAAAAAAGCTTCAAAATCCGACACCCCTCCCAACGTGTCTGCCATGTTTGAGATTTTCAAAGGAGAACTTACTCACCAGCTCTCCACCTTTGAGGGGAAACTCCACCTTAGAAAGAGGGAGCAGATCAGGAGTAACGATCCTGTCGGCTTCTTAAGAAAGATGCTTTGGCACATGTCCCACTTATTGTGCGAGTTACCATCCTATTTCCTTGATAAACTCTGATGCCAAGCTCTGTGTCAAGGTCTTGTCTCACCGTCTCAAGGTTTATATGACTGAGCTTGTTCATCATTACCAGACAGGCTTCCTCAAGTCGGCCTTCCTGGGTCCCATATGATACACTGAAGCTGATAATGTGATCTTTCCTCCATTAGGGTTGTTTATGTGCTCAGCAAGGCTCTGCTGGGTTTAATTGGCTACTAAAACTCTTGTGTTTTTTTAAAGTGACCCTTGTTTCCTGGAAGTGGAACTTAATTTCACTAGGGATATAAATACAGGATCACAATACTCATATAGCCATGCCATCATCACATCCATCCGAGTTGTACAATACTCCAGTATTTGTCTTCTGTTGCTTTTTTATTTGTCATCTGGTCATTCGTCCTCTTTCGTTTTTTCTGTGGAAATTTCAATTGTTCTCTCCGCAGAAATCTGAGTTCCTGGTAGGGTGGTTTCTCACTGGACATGCTTCTGTATCATTACAGAGACGTTCACACAAGAACACTGTCTCCCTCAGTTCCTTGTTATTTCTTTCATGCGGATTCGCAGGTAATTTGTGTGTTTTAATTTTCACAACTGATTTATTGAGTATATCCTTGCATCTCAGTGTGATCAGGCAGAAAGTTATAATCAGAACAACGATGGATTCAAATAAAAAAATAATTCAATACATTTCAAGAACATTCTTTTTGGACAGAATTATGCAGATGCAGTTCGGGGATTTACAGATCCCAGTAATTGGGTTCTTTCAAGTGTTTTAACCTGAAAAACGGGAAAAGTAAAAAGATTTACCTCAGGCTTAAAGAATGTACCTAGAATAATGGAATGATTATAATGCCTTGACATTAAGCCATGTGGAAAATGTTATCCAAAAAATAATAAAAGGCAAAGTTCACCGAATTTGCAGGCACACAAAATAATCCTTCAGGATATAAACTTTGTGGGCTAAATTGCAAGGCTTTCAAAGATAAAATTTGTTTTGAAATGATCGTCATTAAAACTGACCTGGCAAGAAAGAAAATGCTATCTTTAGAGAAGATTAAAAGAAAAAAGATTTTTGCTTTTTAAATGCCGCATGTCATTAATGGATAGTACAAATATTACAATAGGTAAAACTCATAATAAATCTCATGCATGTTTATTGTACAAAGCCACTAGCTTATCTATGCTCTACATTCAATTCAGAAGCCTGTAATTATATATGAGAGATGTTTTTAGTCCATATCTCTCCTTAACAAAAGGACAGACTAGTAGCACTACAACTGAAATGGACATTTTTCAGAGATCAGTTACTGTGCTTTCACAGTTTTGTATTACTTCTGTCATAATGACAACTGTCTAAATCTGATATGTAGCGTATTTATTTTTGTGTTATATTATGTTATCGGTTACAGGCAGCTTAAAGAGATGTGCTGCTGAAGTTGATTTAGGCTTCATAAACTTGCCAAGTATAAAGTATAATAGTGGACTGAGATATCAAATAAATGTTATTGATGTGGCTAACTATTGTAATGTTGCAGAACATCTATAGAATTGTGTATTTGCAGTGAATTATATATTTGAGAACCCTTCTTTTTAACATTAGTTTGAAAAATAAGTGTAGATTTTTTTTTATCAACACACAGTTCGCAAATGACGAGATTGTAGTAATTTTTGTTTGTTTATGTTGTTTAATTTGTGTTGAAGGAAGTCATCTCATGAAGTTTAAAAAAAGCTGGCATTGTGTAACTGGTTTGTGATTCAGTGCTGAGAGCTGGCTCAATGTTTTGATAGCATTTCCCTCTGGAAGGCATTGCATTGTATTTCTGTAAGTTTTATTCTATATTCTGCCCTGCAGTTGCTATTTTAAAATTGCCAAATACCCCACGCAATAGGTCAGCTGAAGATGAAAAAGCCTTCACTGATTGCATGTCTATTCATATCCTCTTTCCTAACAGCAGTGCTTCAGACTGTCCAGGAATTTCATAATCACACCGAAAAGTTCTTCATGACCCCATTGGGTGATATAAGTGGAGGGGTGAGAAGATCATCATTCGTATCCTGTGGAACTGAGGAAAGGTAAAAACCAAACTTATGCCAGAGCATCACAGTGAGATAAAGCACGGTTGTGTCACTTGGAGATTTCATCCATAAATCATGGCACTGGAATTCCTCACATCATTAGGCTGCTGCCTTCCCTCTGATAGTGAAACATACACATTAAAAAAAGCAGTGTTTAAAGTAACCTTTTCAAGATATACACAACGATAACAACTGTAAATATTCAAAAGTATTTAAAAAATGTCTGAGAGCAGAGGAAGATGTTTGTATTCAAACCTCAACAGCTTGGACTTTGTAGGGACAGAGAGGACTGAAGACAAACAAACAAACAAATTCATATTTACTTTACCCGCAAGTAAACAATGCTGGCTCTTTAAGGGCTGCAATCATTAAAAATACTAATGTCACGTAGAGTGATGGAGCCCAATTATTAATCACTGATTTGTTTAACTTTTACACTGGTTATATTACTCATTGTATTTTCTTGTTTTCTTTTGTGTTTGTTCATAATCACAGTTGATTATTGCTTTATTATTTGATTTGCTGCATTGCTTTGCTTGCACTTGGTTTATGGTTTTCTCTCTTTATCGAGCATGGTGACTCCCCGGCACACACCTGCGCTGATTGGTGTCGGCCGACTCCCCTCATTGATGCCCCCACACCTGTTCCTCCTCAAGGACCCATTGTTTCTTAAGCCGTTTGATTATTTTAAACAGAAGGAGGTTTAATATCATTATAAAATGGTAGAAGGAACTTATAATCTTATTAAGGAACCAACTTTTTATCAGTTACACAGTTTAAATAGTCAAATGTAAGGAAATTATTACTTAAATTAAGGGTTCAATTAAGTAATTGAGAGCTCAGTTGGAACAAAAAATAGCAGGCTCCTCCAGGGCCAGGGCTGGGAAACACTATGCTATGTGTTAGTGAGTTCACTCTGCAGTGGGACTCCCATCATCACTCACCCCCAGCCCAGCTTCACAGCTTCACTCCTCGTCAACAAGGAATCATTGGCTGCATGCCGCTAGACAAACAGTCCTCTGTTCCTGTATTTCTTTAAAGAGAAGACAATGCTCATTCATATCATTATTATTGTTTCACTCAAACTGGCAGGAAATAATATGGACTGAGATGCCTTTTTGATTATAAATTGAATTAATGAAGCAGATTAATTTGTATTAGGTAAACTACTGCATGCATTTCACAAATAATTTGCATGTCAAATACCTTAACATCTACGATATGGGTGTGTTTCTGCTGTATTTGTCTATTTTCCTACTTGGCTCCGTCTTTAAAGCAGAGAAGTCTGAGACTTTAATACAAAACTCTTCTACAGAAGTGGACTCTTGTGTAACTTTGCTCGTTCCCTTAGACCCCCCTTAAGATAGCGAACACCTACACCTGCCCCGCAAGGGAGGGGAACAAGGGAGTGTGTATGATACCATTTGAAACAAACACATGCAAACTATTAGCCCAAAAGTCCCTTCATTGAAGGAGTGACTTTATAATTCATAATGCCAGCAACCAATGAAAGTAACTGGATTAGGTCTCTGCCGGAGCAGGGCTGTTATTCAGTGTAAAAAGGCATCTGAGCACAAAGTGCACATGGATATCAGAGGTTACTTATGTCCCGAACTCTGCCTCACACCAGCCTGCTCTGACGCAAACCATCGCAGTGACGTGTTTCTGTCCAAGAGCTGTACTTGTTCACTTTAGGCTGCAATTGCTTTGTTTTTCTTTTTGCTCAAACTCCCCCTCTCTCTCTCTGTGTGATTTTCTGACCCAGCAGTGTGTCAGTGCCATCATGTGGTGAAAAGGCCCTTCTGCTTACAGTGTAATAAGTCAGTTATTTCGTTCTCAGTATCTCATTTTGTAGTTTTTTTTTTCTTGTTTTAATGTTTTGATGTTTTTTTCTTGTTTGTTTTGGGGGGAAATGGATATGTTGGTAATGCTTTGCATTAATGGGCATCGATTCTTAATTGATTAAAATCTGAATCTTCCTGCACTTCCACTGAGTACCAGTTGCATAAAACTATATTAGAATTGTCTCATTAGACTAGTTTTCATTTGACAGTTAGACTAGTCTAAAGCAAGTTAGTCAGTTGCATGAACATTAAGCCTGAAAAGTTAGCCTTCTGACCCCCAGGCTAATTTTGGATTTAAATCTTTCCATTGAAACTGCCTGGTTGAGACTATGGCGCCACTGTCACTGATGCTGACTAGCGGAGCCTCCTATTGGCTCACACACTCTGCTCCCCTCCCATTGGCTCACAAATACTCCTCTCCAACTTTCTTATATGAGTGAGTAACAGATCACAGATAAAGTGCATAAGGTATTCATGTGTTATTCCTGTGATATTCACACATTAATTCATTAAGAATTGGTGCCCATTATTGTAAAGTCTGACCGATATTTTATAATACATAAATATTATGAATATCCTGAACATGTTATAATATGTGAAATCAAGAAATTGAAAATTCTTCTGTTCCTTCTGTGATCAATAGTGATTTTGATTTGTGAATTGCTGTAATATTCAAAAATCACCATAAACAGAAACAAAGACACTATCCTGACTCACCCGGAGGTGCACAATAATGGCATTTCAATCCTGTTCAGAAAACAGCTTCTTAATTCAATTGAATATTAAGTGACAATGTAATTCTATTTAGGCGTGCGTTATAGATGAGGAGAATTGTAATTATCTAATATGATAATGTGTTATGTCCTTCAACACTGCATACAGACTCCCTCAGAGGCTCCTGTAAGTACTCTTGGGATACCTAACAAGATTCGTTATAGTAATGCATTATGGGAGATGTATAATTGGAGCAGGCAGGAGGCATTTAATTTTTCCAGGCAAGGTGGCTGGTTAGTGTTAGAAGTGTTCAAAAAAGCAACGTGTCCTGTTACAATCAATCATGTCAAAGCATTATCAGTGGGAATGCTCCTTAAATATGTTATGTCTTCCTAACATTATAATCTAATTACAATCTGTACTACACATAAAAAAGAATGGAAGAAAATAACATATTCAAGTGCAGTGCCTAATGTTTTAACCTAGTGGTAGAGAACATCAGCCGTGAAATGCCGTCTGGTTTGTCTCAGATACTTGTCTGTGAGGTTTTCTGCCAGAAGGGGATGCTACTCTCTCATTTAAGCTTTTCCACCGGAGGCTAAAAAGCCCTCCCGATGTGTTTAACTCGGGAAGATACCAGCTGGCGAGTCTGACCATGACAGGAATTTATGGATCCCCTTTCAGCAGCCATTGTTACCGTTATTTTACTAAAGTTAGGATTGTATTTTAACACCAGTATATGAATTGGCTGGATGAAAACAGTTAGAGGATCTTTTAAAAATCTATATCACTTTGTTTCTTACAAAATCCCTGCCAAGGTGAGACACCCTTTCAAAGGAAAGTGTCTGAAGTGTCATTTGAAGTGTCAGAGAAATGTAATATAATCCCCTTCGTTTGTTTGTTTGTTTATTTGTGTGCTTGTGCGTGAGTTGAGTAAAACAATCACAAACTGTCAGATATACACTGGAGTCCACTTAATAGAAATAGTTATTTGAGTAATTGTTGTTTGCTTATTTTGTCCCTTCTTTAACATGCCATAAATACACACACACACACACACACACACACACACACACACATATATATATATATACAGACAGAGAGAGAGAGAGATACATTTTTATGAGAAAAAATGCTTTTGCTAGGTTACATTCCTGATCTCCCAGTAAATAGTTAATATTATTTTGTAGCTACAGAAACGACTGCACTCAATGATGGTGGGTGTTGTTAGTTCTTGCTCCAAAAGCTTCAGACAAAATGTTAACCCTCTCATTTGCTCCAAGTCACACAAAGCTTAGCGAGAGAGTGGTGTTGGTGTAAAATTGTTATGACCGTAAAATCTTAAGAGTAGACATTAAGGTTTGACTTAATGTCTAAATGTTTCAAAGTCTTCTAAATAATGTGTATTGACTCTGATTACAGCTGCGTCTAATGACTTAGTCTTTGTCTCAAAATCTGCAGTGTCTGACTGTGATGACTGTGTATTTCCAGTTGTGTCTAGGATTGTTCTGGGTCTTTGTTTCATATGTGAGGCTCTGTGTCAGACATGTTTCTGCCGGTGCCCTAGCTTTGTTTTTTGGGCTTTGAGAGGTTCCATAAGGACATGATTGGGGGCTGTGCACACTAGTGGGCAGGAGTAGAGGGTCACGTGAAGATCTTACACAACTAACGAAGGATCAGAAAAGTAATCTGCTGTGGAAAAAAATGAAACTTGTCCAAAGAAAATGCAGCAGAAGTGATCAGTTGCTGGCATTTTATGGCACACTTATCTATTGTATCTTCATCTTTATCAGAGTACCTGCCAACACACTGCCATGCCAAATAAGGTTGCAAATCCAAAGATGTAGCTTCATTGCTGAGTATTGTAAGCATTACCTCGTGAAGCAGTTTTGCATGACAAGGATAACCTTTAAAAATGCCTTGGGTATTGTAATGAAAATATGTTCTGCTGTCATCCAGGTATGCACTCAGATTTGTTCCTTTTATTGTCTAAATGCTTTTGACATTTAAAGACCCTGAAGAAGACTCAACTGTCCTTGTGTTGAAACAGTTGTCAACATCTGAGCAACAATATATTGTTGCTTGTAGAAACGCAAAGACCTTTCCTCTCTTTCAGTGACGGCTGCTGCTTTGTGACCTTGCAGCTCATTATGGTCTTTTGTTCGCCTCTGCTGTTTTAATTACACAGATCTTCTCAAACATCGTTTATTCACTTCTTCACACAGAGAGAAGTCCCAATCTGGAACAAACTCCCCAGCAATGTGGTAGAAGCTGAAAGTCTGGGAACATTTATATAGTTTGGGACTGGATAGGATCCTTGGATCACTCAGTCAGACACCAAACAAGCACGATGGGGCGAATGGCCTCCTGTCGTTTATGTCTTATGTTCTTATGATTGCTTATCATGTACAGTACATTCAGGCCCATATAGTCCTACAAAACAAATATATACATTTGGAGGTGAAGCCGAACAGTGGGGGTGTCGGTGCTCCCTGCTGCCCTTGCCCTTGCCGCATTCGCTAGTTAGCTAGTTAGCTAGTTATCGGGGTCTGCTGAGTCTGGGGAATCGGACACAGTTTCTTATCCAGGCTCATGTACGAAGACCAACACCACTCATACTTTGAGTGCTGACCGGTGAAAAAAGTAGAGGGGTGTGGAGATTGTGCTCAGATCCCCTCTGCACGCACGGGTCCAGCAACTTCATCATTTACTCTGCAGAGCTGCAACAAAAATATTAACGCCACAAAGAAGGTCAATGCAGGTCTTCACTGCAGAACCGCAGCAAATTAAAAGTGTTTCCCCACCAAGTTTCAGCCCATCTTTTCCAATGCTTTCTACTTACTTACGAGCAATGCATTTGCTGCATTATCTCTCATACTGTTGTCAAGAAAAGAATGAAAAGATTATGAACTTTGAACCTGTTGTACATCTGCTGTTCACCAACACTGAGATGCAGAGACGCTCCCTTCTGGCAGTAACAGATTGCTCCTGAGGCGGATCAATGCCATGACAGCTCTGAGTGTGTTTTTGAATACATAAAAGCCTGGAATTCTCACAATTGTTAAGTAAAATAAGCCAACACAAAACAAATAGATTTGTGCATTGACAAAACTGCATTCTCTCTCTCTCTCTCTCTCTCTCTCTCTCTCTCTCTCTCTCTCTCTCATATATATACAGGATTTCTGTTATGCTGCAGACTATTTTGTATTAATATTTTGTGCTGTAAAAAACATAATCACCCACAACTTTTTTTTGAGAACATTAAATGGCCTCCTACTATTTCTGAAGCTTGGATTATTTCCTCTGATCTATCTAGCCTTCCCACACCCTGCTACAGTATTCCTGCTGCTTTCTGAGAGATTTCAAACTGAAACTTTAAAAGCTAAGACACTGTGAAGGAGAAACCGTGTGCGTTTCATTTATATGTGACTGGACACACTGGTGCACACAGGCTGCTGTGGTTTTCAGGACTGGCATTTAAATTGTTCTCCTTTCAGGAAGCGAGTCAATTAAAATCCCACATCATAAAGTAAGTCCCATGCAGAAACCAAAAGGGTTGAACTCAGTTTTGAAATTAACTGAAAGACGACGTGGCATTGAGATCCTGCTCTGACAGCAAGGACAAATAAACTAAATCACCACCTTCTCTTAAACAAATAGGACTCTAAAACTGAGGTAATTTGATACAATTACAAACGCTATCTTCTATTTAGCGTGTCTCTGCACACAAACAAAACAGAGTATGGTATCTGATATGATACTCTTTGCATTGCAGACATACCATGAAGATATATGTCTGTTTTTAGTAGAGGAATGTTTGACCAGAGTAAAAGCTTCGAATGTCGCAATGTAAGTGTTTTCCCGGTGGGCTGCTGAAGACTACAGCTCTAATCATCTGCTTTCCTGTTTAGATCCAAGATACCAGGGCTTGGGGGGTGAAAATGTCTGCACCGCTTAGGCACCAGAAAATATAGAAGCCTCTGCCAGCCCTGCCAGGGACAAGAAGCTCAACGTGAGGGATGAGCTGAATTACACACACATTAGCCGAGCTGCAGCCTGTTTCATGCTCCAGAGAGCGTAGCCGTGCTCTAGAAACCCAAATTAAAGTTTTTACTGTTTGGGAATATTCGTCCCAGGACAGTAATTTATGAGGGGGTCAGCAATAGCAAAGTCCTTTAAAAATCACTGCAAAGAAGTTGGAGATTGAATGAGTTTTAATGTTAATACACCACTCTGAATGTCTGAAGAAGCAAACCTAGAGTACTTTCATGACTATAAGACACCCCCTTTTGAATCTTTAGCTGAGACCTGAGATCTGAGACCTGAGACCTGAGGGGCTGTCCCTACGCCAGCATGCCCATCCCACATGGTGGGGCTGTTGGAAAGCGCTTCAAGTTCCTCACACCCTCCACTGGAGAATCCATGTCTTGGTCGCCAGCCTGTCCTGTCCGGCGTTATTTTCCATTAACGTGACAAAACGTGAACCAACACCCAGCACACGGCCAAGGTGCCTGTCTGTCAGAGCTTCGTCTCAAGGCATGGCATGAGTCTCACTTCTCCTGATCCCTAATTGTGATATTTATATTCTGTCCTGTTGATCTCTTGAATCTTGAACACTTTTTAACCTGATATTAAAAGTATGCTGTCCTCTGAGTTTATTTTATTGTTATTAATATTATTATTCTTTAATCAGCTTGTTTTCAGTCTCTGAATCGAGGGACAAGCTGAATGTGTCTGCGCAGTTCGTTCCAGAGAGGGAGGAGCCACTGCGATGTCTTGGGTGGGGCTTGTTGAGCTGCAGACCTGGGTTGATCTGAGGAGGTTAAAAGGGTCAGAGCTGAAGCATTCTTACAAACAGACACGTGGGATGAGAGCAGAGAAAGAGAAAAACCGAAAGTTTAAGATTCTAGTTTGAAGGTTTATTCCGCTGCACTAAAACCCCTCCCCCAGCTATTTATACAGCCTGTGAAATGTAACTCATCCCTCCTTCACTGTTTGATTTCTCTCAATTTCATGGAGTTGATTGACTGTGCTAAATGGTCACGTGCCACTCAATCCCAGGTTTATATTTGTCAGGGGGATCTGCCTAGACTTGAAATATATATATATATATATATATATATATATATATATATATATATATATATATATATATACAATGGAGCTGTTATCTAATACAGCTTGCAGGTAAAACAAATAATAAAATAAACTCACAGTTTCCTTTCTTCCAATACCAAGCCAACTTGTTCAATTTTTTTCATTTCAACAAAACAACTGAGGTATAGGTTATATTCCTTTCAAATAACCCTATTGTTTTCCTAAATTGAGGCTTGCATGTCAGGGAAATGTGCTCTTGTGTGCACTGAGAGTTAGATGGAAGGATTGTTGGGCATCCAAGCTGAAGATATGGACCTCGCCCGCTCCTGCCCCATGTCTGGCTAGCAACACCGGATGGTCACTCCACTCTATCGGCACAGGACTGGGGCTGCGGCCAGATGCTCTGTTTCAGCAGCGTGCAAATAACCGTGAGATGATGTGTTTATTTCATGAAGTCCAAAAATACAGACAAGTCACATTGTTAATTGTGTTCCCAAGCTGGGCGTTGTGCTCGGATGATGCTGAGTGGTCAGGTTTGGTCAGCTTGGCCCCCCACGGTTTGGTATCCTCTCTAGAGGTGGTAACATTATTGCTGTCTTACCTTGGTTTAAAACTAGACCTTTCTGTTTCTTTAAGGTGTATCATAATGTTTCTTGAGACTGTATTCTCTGACCTGAAGACATTTTGTTTATGTGCCGCAGTTTGATTGATTCCCAAACGGCTCAACCATTCAGTGCTCAGAAGCGAAGTGTAAGCTTTGCCATCCGGACATTGTCGGTTCTGTCCGGGTTCCGTTCCAGCTGACTGTGAACAAGACGGACAACCAAAGGGGCAGATATATTGATATGATATGGTGTGATCCTTGTGTTTGTCATCTGCAATTATCGATCCGCTTCTACGTTCAAATATATGAGTCTGAAATATATTTGACTCTGTCATCCACAGATTTATTTTATAGGTTGAAAATGTTTGCTGAGGTTAATTTCTGCAATACACTTGTAATATAAATATGTGGATTACAGAATGAAATATATTTACAATTTGTGCAAAATATACACAGAAACATGGGGCACTTCCAGACAGACAGAGGCTAAATAGACATTTTTATACCAACAAATCTCTCGCAATCATAGTTCTCTGAAAATGATAATAATAACAATAATAATATACAAGTTATTTCCTGGCCATGCCCATATACTAGCAGTATCTACACCAATGGCACATCAGTGAGTTATTCATGAGTGTTTTCAGACCGAGCAAACAAGAGTTCAGTCCTGGCGGGGTTATTTGTGTGTGCCTGTAAATTGTAATGAATGTTGCTCTAAAATGTGATATAGTTTGAAACATTTCCAAATAAATCTGAGGGGATATAGTGAGCACTGGACTTTTCTTATTCTTTATAAAGAGGAAGGGGAGGTGGGGTTATTTATTTTCTTTTTTCAATTTTCAAAATGGTGTCACATGCAGAGGGAAACTTAAAAGACAACTTCCATGCTTCCGGCATCATTAAATGTTTTGCATCACCAGTCGCAAAAAAAAAAAAGAAAGAAAGAAAGACCCTGTGGAGCCTCGCCTCTTTGTCCCCTGTGTTGACAAACATGCTGCGTTTCTGCTCCGTCAGCGCAGGCAGAGGACCGAGCACCAGGCACCGCCTTCAGGCCGTCGAATTCCTCCCCATCCCTGCATCTCACTGGGCTGACGTATTCACTGAAAAAGTCCAGAGACGGGCGTTCAGGACGTGGAGTTGGGGGATGGGGGGCCTAAGTGCTTCTAACATGTCTGTCGTGAATTAATCACAGGGGCCAATCTGGGGCAAGCCTCGCAAAACAACATACACCTGGCTTTTTACTTTAAATAGCGTCTGTGAAGCTCTTCCCATCCAGGCCAGAGACCGTTTTAAATTAAACTAAATAAAAATGCATCTGTTGTTTTATGTCGTTTTTTTTTCTACAGATCCAATCTCAGGAAGCCCTAATCTCTCTCAGATAACATCCTCAACTTCCAGAATACTGTGTTTCAGGCCAACAGTACAAAGATCGCCGGCTCTGCGTCCAGCCCTGCTTTAATATAAGCTTTTATAGACCAGAGTCCTCTTTAACCCAGCAAGCTGCCACAATAACTGACTGAGACTCGGGGAATTGTGCATTATTGCTGGCAGCCTCCAATGCAGCGTGTCATTAAGATGTTTTCTTTTTCGTTTTTTTCCTTTTTGGAAATTGTGTACGCATGGCGAGAAGTGAAGAGGCATCTGTCTCCGAGCCACGTCACCAGGCACACCCAGCAATCTGCATCTGTGGAGGAGAGGAAAAAAATCTTCTGCATGCATTGATACATCCTTTCTAAATGTATTTCATTCTTACAAAATTGTCTTTACCACAACTTCAAAAATAAAACAGCTTGCATTTTCTTGCTCTCTGTAATCGCAGCGAGGCCCCCAGGAACAACCACCACCTACACAAACATCACATCACAACTACTGAACAGGATTAACCTGCAAAAAACTCACAGATGTCATTTGGTTTGATTAAAAAAGTATTCCTGTAAAAATAACATGGTTACAGTATTTTTCTTTAGTGCTACTAAATGTATTTATTTTTCAAATAAATTTATGTTTGGTATATAATTAACATTATAATGAGGTGAAAACATACCGGCCAATGATTCACCTTATTTATATATCTATGGAAACTTTTACACTCTTCTAGCATATGCCATTGATTGGAACGAGAAGGACAAGCTAGGGGTTGATGAGACAGAGATGCCCCACAGAGCGCAGGGTTCGGTCAAACGTATGCCCTGCTTTTATAAACTATGCAGAGAATAAACACATCTCTATAAATCACAGGGTGACTCCCACATGCTAATGAAGTTCAAAGGAGGATATGTGTTCCTTTCTTGCACGGAGGCCTTTCTTTGATTTTGTCCACACTTTTTTTCCAATTTTGTTTTTCCAGGCCTTCAGTGGAGTCTGAATCCCGTCCAGAACTACCAATTTAAGAGAAATTATGTGTTAAGAACCGTGGGTCTGTGGAAGAACGTGGAAGTGTGACCCCATCATAGACAGTATTTCATTTAATTGTTTTAATTATTTTTGGCATTGTCATATTGTTGGGAAATGGAAACAAATTATTTATTTGTGTCCACAATTGTATTGATAGTTTGTGAATGGCACTACATCACCAGACCACAGCATTTCAGCCGGATAAAATACTGAGTTTACCTTACTTTCTAACAAAGAGGATACAAGACATTCACCTTGTCTGTAGAATAACTCTGTTCCTATAATGTGTGTTTATATATACAATAAGACAGAACCAAGACTAGTGGATCCAGACTATATTTACTATGAAAAAGGCTTGTGTTTGCCTATGTGGCACAGCCATACAGAAACTAAACTGGGTATGGCAACACAAGTTCCTCTTAAATTAGTTGTGGATGTCGGTCCTCTTATTATTCCACGCAACATTTTCCCAGACTTCACCGAAACAGAATTCCAGAGCCGATCCTTAAAGGAGCCGCAGATAGAGAGTTTCTCTGCTGTTTATTTTAACCGAAGAGAGAGCTGCAGTTCCCTGCACTTTAGCTAGGGACGGTCATGCTGTAAGCTGGGCTCTGGCACACTTTCTTATTCCTTTGTCAGTTAAAGGAGTGAACAATCAGCGAACAGCAGAGGCGGGGCTTTGAGAGCAGAATTCCAGACGCCTTGGAGGAAAAACAGACCTCAAAGACTAAGCGCTGGCATCTATGACATACCTTGCCTTCTGGAAAGCTGGCAGATATGAAACCACATTGTATTGATCTCTGTCCCTCCCAGGTGTTACCGTGCAGAAGAAAACATTTCTAATATCTGCATTTATTAGTATTATTATTATTGATCTATTTTTCCAAATTGCAACAGAAAATACTTTTTTTTTTCAATGTTCCCAAATTTTAGGCTTCAACCACATCGCTGGGGAGATTGTATCTGCTGAGCCACCTATTTTAATAAAATATAATGTGTGTGGCTGCTGGGGGGCCACAACTGGAGATGACAGCGTCTCGCTGAGCATATCTTAAACACTGCAGCGTCCACTGAAAACAAATACTATCTCATAGGTAGCCAGGGCTGCAGTTATTGAAGCTAATACATCAATTCTTGTTTAACATTGTGTTACCTGTGCCACTCTCAGAGAAGAATGTAGGCTAAACCTGTCAGGCCCAAATTAAATTCATTTGCAAGTTAGCAGAGTTTATATGGAATCTGCACCGAGAGCACAGAGCAGATGTGAGATGAAACTCTAAGATGGTGGTGTAGAGATATATTGTTCTGTGTTTTAGGGACTTCAGGGTACTTGTGATGTCATGTCCTCCGGTCACAGAACTGATATTGATGTTCCACAGCAGATTCATTTCCGCTCTGTACAGAACTGTGTGGCACCACGTGCGGCGCATGAAGCCAGGCTTGGTGTCTGAATCCTTCCATAAATAAAGATAAAGGAAAGGCACCTGACCTGTACTTTCCACACTAGAAGGAGTGAAGTATCTGATATATATTTTCTTTTCAAGTGCTTAATGAAAGAGTGCACATAAAATGCTTTAAAAAGCCATTTGAATAAAATCATTGTTTATTTTCCTCCTCATTCTCCCTTCGTAAATGAATATCAGTCTCTGGATATTTACTCTGTTCTTCTGAGGGGAAAACAAACAATCCAGTGAATATAACTGAAACAAATGTCTGAAGACAAAACAACTAAAGAATTAGTGAGAGAGGTCTGGCTTTATTTTGCAAGGAAATGTGTGTCTTCTATGTCTAATATCAGTTTTTGGTTCTATTGTTCCACGTCACCGAAGCAAAAGAAAAAAAGAAAAATATGGCCGAATAACCTTCTTCGCACTGAATCAGACTTGGGCAGCTGCTAACTGCAGCTCAGGAGGGAATTGGTGGATGTAGTCGCACAGCCACAGTTTAACGTCTGTGGTGCATGTAGAGCGAACACATCCTAAGATCAAATGAAAGAAAACACAACCCTCTCCGAGTGAACTGGTGGGGAAGTCTTGGCTGGCTTGCAAGATTTGAGCTTGTTTATCCTGCTGCCCCTGGGACCCCAGAGAAAAAGAGGTGATGGTTGTATCTCAGTGTGGATTATCCTGCTGACTAAAAGGTTATACAAATAGACAAATATGAACCACCGAAACACAGATTGCACAAAAATAAAAAATAAAAATGTTTTAGACTTTTTATCTGCATTTGCCACCTAAAACGTGAACAAATTCCCCCCATAGTTTCACAAGATGTGGAGTAGAAGCACAGTGCATGGCCTCAGATGAATTCTGGAACTGATTTGAAAATCTCAGTGAATTCCTACATGTGTTTGTCAAGACGCAGGAATTAATCAAAGCCAGAGTCCTGAGGAGAGTTACAGCCTGAGAGTTTCTCTCGCAATGTCTCCCACTGTAGGAGAGAAAAAGCTAAAAAATATCCTCTATCAGCACTTTGAGGCTTTTTTGATTGAAGGGATTGTGGTTTTGCCACACAAAATAGGAGACAAACGATGTAAAAGAAGCAAAACATGGTTACACTTTATTATGGTTTCATTAGGAAATGATTGGTAAATAGTTGATAAACAGTTAGGCAGCATTAATAATTCCAATTATCAATAAACCTTTATAATATACATGATTTATCATTTATCATAAACATTTGAAACATAAAAGTGTTTTGGCAGCTCCCGAAATACTGTGCTGTTTCTTAAAAAAAGTTAAATAAAGATATTATAAAGGTTTATTGATGATTTAGAAATTGAATTATTAAAGCTTCTTAACTCTTTTATAAACTATTAACCAATCACTTATTAATTACTACGGAATATAAAGTGTTACCCAAAAGACATAAGAAAGGTTAAATCTTTAGCAGAGAATTGCAGAATGTGCTTTTGGATATATTTATAACAGGAATGTGTTGCACAGACACTAAAAAAAAAAAAGGTCTTGAGTGAGAAACAAAGAATCTAGAACAACATAAAATAATCACACACACACACACCCATACACATACACACCTACATACACACACACACAAAGCAGCACAGTGTTCAAGATTATGCAAAATAAAGGAACAATTCATATTTAAAGAGAAACATGCACAAACGAACAATGATGGTTGTATGTGTGGTTATGTGTTTGCTATAGATTTATAGCACTCTCCCAGATCGATCTATCATATGAGTAACTTTTAAAACTTAAAAATGTAAAACTTGCATGCATGCTCATTCAGAATTTGTTTCCCGAAGTCGTGGACGTGTGCAACAATTTACATTGTCTATGGAAACTACAGATACTTCAGGAGTAAGAGTATGGAGTAATTAAGACAGTTACACTCGGTTGACTGATAATAATGACTCGAGTTGCTGCGGGGAAGACACATCCCGGTTTCTGCTCTCCAGGAGGACAAACACATCCTGAAATATTGAAGGAGCAGACACCGGTTTTGATATCCGATATTATTTGGTAAGTATTACATTTTAAGTTAGTAAAAGTTGCACATATGATCACGAAAAAAACGATCGACCTGCAGTGGTAACATCATAATTATACACTGTAGCAACACAGACAATACGCATTTTAGGAATCGGGCGTTTTACCCTTTAGCAACATCACTTTCAGGGCTACAGTTTATACTCTTTCTTCATCCCACTCTCCAATCAGTGCATGTTCCCTTTTAAATGATCCCAGTTGAATCCAGTCAGGGTACAGAGTTCTTCAGCACAAGGACCGAGTATTTTAAAAATCCTTGTGTTCAAATCAAACGTGTATTTATGTACATTTATACTAGCAATATAAGATAAACTGTACCTGTTTATTTATTTATTTATGTATTTATTTATGTATTTGCTCAATTAATGTAACAGGAGTGAACTTTACATTTTAATAAGTGTCTATTGAATATAAAATTCTTACACGGCGTTTGCAAAGGGCGCTATATATATTTCAATCGATTGCTGATTTCTTGTCCATTTCTTGTAGTCAAAATAAACATATTATTATGATAATGTCTGCAGAAAGATAAGCTGCCGTTTCTAGCAGACGGTGTGCAGCTGTAATTATTGCACTTTTTCTTGAAAGAAAAAAGAGTAATCTTGAAGGAATTTTAATATAGGTGAACTATAAAAAGACTACTTACGTATATTATATTCTGTAATTATTTTAATGTGCAGGTATTTTAATTACGAGTTATATATTATTATTAATACACACACACATATACGTATATATTTATATATGTGTGTGTTTTGGTATATCAGTGTGTGTATGTATATATACTAATACCTTTTTAGTAGTAATTTATAAAAGCATGATAAGTGTTGCTTATTATATAATTTTAAACCAATGTTTACTTTAACTACATATTTTTGTGATAACTATGTTCTTATCACTGATACCTTAATTAATATATAAGTTAATGTCCAAGTGATTTTGAATGTTTACTATATGGTTGTTTTTCTAATCAAACAAATTAAACCACAAGATCACCCTAAAAGCACAAACAAACTGAAAACTTTAAAAAACAATAAGCAGCATTAAACCAAATATTTGCAAATAACAGTCTTCAATAATAAAATACATTGGGCACCGAAGATTATGTTCACATTGACCGTTCTTGCAGGCACAGTTTCATGTATCAGCCTTTGTGTCCAGTCATTGTGTTGTGTGGATTGTGTGTGTGAGGGTACAGTGTGAAACAAACAAACAAAAAACAATTCTGCAAGAACTCAGCAATGAAAGAGTTAGATTCTCAGCATGAAAGCAAACCCAGTACCTGAAAGGGAGTCAAAATACTTAATTACAAAGCAGTTCCAGGGCACTTTCTTCTGCATTTTGCTTTTTAAAATAATTATAATCATTTTGAGGGGATTGTTCAATTGCACCCGTTCCACAATACCTGTTATCATGGTATTCCACATTTAAACCAATGCTTATTTACTTAGCTGGCGCAGAAATACCCTGCAGCCGAAGACTTCTTAAATAATGAAGGTTTACCCAGGAAATAAATGCTGGCAAAGCAGCAGAACCCAATTGCCAAGGTGGACTTTTCTGAAACATGTTAAAACTCACATTCCTCATTGTGGGGTAACAGAGACTGAAATACAGAGTCTCAGACCCCCTCCATGCTGGGCCAAAGCTGTAGGAATGGAAAGCATCATTTTACACCCAAGGCATCATCAACCCATTTCAGAGGGTTTTTGTGTTGTAATTTTGTTTGTTAAGATGTGTTTGCGAGTTTGTTTTCTTGCCAGGAACAAACCACTTTCAATAGTGAAAGGGTAGGGAGGATCAGATCACTCTCTCGGAGGGAAAGGGTACAGTATCATTTCAGTTTCACAGCTGCAGACAGGCCACAAAGTCACTGCCACTGACTGTACGTGCTAATGAGCAAATGCAGTTTGTAGCCTCTGCATCACCGACAAGGTCTGTGATGTCATAAGAAATTAATTAAAACAACATTTCTCTCTAGAGGTAAATATAGGAAAAGATAAATCTCTCCCTATGCTCTACAGCGGTGGAAAATACAGTATCTAAAATAATCATTATTGTAGCAAAATACTGTAGTTTATTTGTGGCTGCAGGAAACACAACAATTAAATTAAAAGGAAAAGAGTAATCACTGCCTTTGCTCTCCATCACAACGGTGGAAAATACTGCATCTATCATAATCATTATCTGCAATATTGTACGTTATGCAGTTCTGTTCCTGTTGTTGACAATCTTGATTGATAATGCTTATTTTCAGGAATGCAGGAGTCTGTTTCTAATTGCACTTTTATTGTGTCAGTTATCTCTCCTGCACACCGAGAAGCTCCTGCATAATCTGGTTTCAGTGTCGGATGGTTTATCGACTCAAAGCATTCATTTTCTTGGGTTCGCGGATTTAAAACCACTGTTGCCATTAAGTCTAATTACAGTTTCCACTTTCTTGGCTGTGGTCAGAACCTGGCCAACTGATGGTTGTGAAAACGCAAGATAAATTAACCTCAACAGTAGCTGTTTAATAACAATATTATCCTGAGCATTCCAGCCACTCTGAAATAATATGCAAGAAATGTAAATCTGTTTCTCTTAAATTTCAAATGTTTTTTCTACACGTGTCTAGGTGTTTGAGAATACATCCTAAACATGGCCTTCAGAAATCATTCTTCTGTAAAGAAACAGAGAGACATTTATGAGTAGAGGGACAGACAGGAGCAGACTTGTCCAGTAATTGCAGATATGCCCTTTAATTTCACATGCCAAAATCCCCCTAAACTCTTACTGCTCCTTAAGATCATTTGGGATAATATATAACACTCAGTATTGGGCAGTGAAGATAATTGCATATGGAAATAAAAGCAATGAAAGTATTGAGAATAGAGTTAAGGCTTGGCTTGACAGTCCTTACAAATAATACATGTTCTCTTCATTTCAATCAGGTTGTTTTCTCATATCTCAGGTCTGTTTGTGCATACCTGAAAAAGGTATCACTCCTGGAGACGTTTTCTGTTCTTATTTTAGGCAATTATGCTCAGATTGCCTTTTCATTTGGTCCGCAGCAGTGTATATTTGCTCAGAGTTGGGTTAGGGATAATGTGCCTTCTCCGGCTGCACGCTGTAATTAGGGCAGGGCTGGGACACCGAGAGACGCACGCGGGACGGAGCGAGGGAATGGCAGAGTGGAAACAGCAGGGTGGAGCATCAAGTGCGTTTGCCAAAAGCAGCAGACATCGGTCTTAATGTGGAGACACCAAGCAAAAAAGAAAATGCCCATAAAAGTGTTTATTTATTTATCTTTAACCGTGCTTTGAAGAAGCCTTCTTCTCTAATATGATATAAAGTGTACCCTGACGACTCGACAATGCAACAATGTAGCAATGCCTCAGGTCTTCATGCTGCACAAAATGCTGACATGGCATTTAGGCACTTTTTAGAGTAATATACAGTCAGCTTTTCCCCACTTTGGTGCAGAGTTTGGCTTCCTGTATAGATGCATTAAAAGGCGTACATATCTGTAGTGCCACATAAGCAGAACTGTCTTGTCTCTGTTCAATAGAATCAGTTCTGGGCTGCAGGTGGGTCAGTCCGGACCGGTGTGTTGAATCACACTCAGAGAGAGGCAGTGGAAACAGTAACTCGAGCTGCTCCTCAGCCCGTCCTCAGCGTGCCTCGGCTCGCCCGCACAGACAACTCTCCTCCTCGCTGCATTCTCCTGGCAGGAAAAAAAAGTCCCTTGAATTATGTATCCTAAGGGCTTTCTTTTCTTTGCCTCCCAATAACCTGAGCGTCAAAGCCTTGGTTCTAACCTCCCCTGGTCCCGCTATTCCTCTCCTCAACAGCATTGAAAGCCCAGGGATTTAAGAGTGCAGTGAAGCTTGTGTTCTGCTTTTTCTTCTCCGGGTAGGAAAGTGCATTGACCTGTTCAGTTTCATATCTTTATAGACGCACCTTCAAATGCAATTAAGACACGTGTCAACATTTTGATGTTGTTATTGTAACTTGTATTAAACATTGCTGGTGCACCAAACCCGCTCAACTTATTAACATATTGTGTGGAATGTGTGGAAATTGATAAGAAACACTATGTATTGGGTTTAGGATTGTATTGTTAACAGTTGCATTAATGAGCAGCATAATATAAATTAAGATATACCATCAAAAATGTTACAGTTGAAGATAACCTCCATTTAGATTCATGAATCCTATCTTGACAGTTGAAAGTCTGGACAAAAGCAAAAGAGAGGACCTCGTCAGCAAAACATAAGTATATATTTGTATACCAGTTGTTTCCTTTCCATCTCTCTAAATTATACACAGTGTCTTGTTCCTGAGTGGGCTAGGGAGCTCAGCTTGGGCGATCTCTGCCTGGCCGCACCACATGATGCCTTGGTGGAGTCCCTGTGGTTTGAGAAACAGCATCAATTACAGCTGTTCACCATCCGCAGGTCTGTGAGACCAACACAAACCCCCGGTGGCTCCCCAGGGAAACAGATATTTTCCACACAGACACACACACACACTGCACGTCCTCAGCATCATGCATTGGGGGGATTTTAACAAAGTTTTGTCGCTGAATACTCTATTTTCCTTTCTTTCTTTTTCAAAAGAATTTCTGGACATTTTGACACATTTGAGCAAAATACTGTAGTTTATTTGTGGCTGCCATAAACTCAAGAATTAAAAATCAGATTATTCCCTCCAAGGTGCAGTCAAGTTCATCAGACGTTTAGATGTTTAGAGCATAATTGTTCATAATCTTAATTATGGCCCCATTTGAAATGACAGAAATAGTTATGACGTGTTACATTCCAGCGGCTCCATACTGTGGAAAGAAGATTGTGCACACGTGGAAGAACTCTGCCCTCTTCCCCTTTCTTTCTCTGTCTTAAAAAAAAGAAAGAATGAAAGAAAAAAAAAATCTCTAAACCAAGGCCAGCCGCAGGATTCGACAGCGTCTTCTCCTCGGCTGCGATGCATGACTGAGACTCCCCAACGGTGAGGGGTGGGACTGAACCAAGAAGGCCTGTGAGGGGTTAACTATTCTGGGGAGAGGAATGAGGGAAGGACATGATCCTACTCGACGCCCAGCCAAAAGACAGCTTTGCGTTTTCTTTCTTCTTTTTTTTTTGGGTTGGGGAGGTATGGGGCTTTTTCTTTTATTCTCGCCTCTTTCTTTTCAGGCAACAACGCGCAGAGCATAATTTTGCGTCTGCATCTGTCTGAACTGCTAAGTAATCGCACCCATTTGTACAAACCCTGATATGACAAGGGAATAAATAAAGTGAAAGAGAACTGAGGTTGTAAGATTCAGGCTTTTCTTGAGGAGGAACAGGTCATGACTTCTATATTTAAGCAGTTTCAGATGCATTTATTTTAAAGAAGGCTTGCTGTGCACAGTTTGATTCTCTCTTCTCTGTGTAATCAAACACAGTCCCACAGCGGACGGTATATTTGAATTTAAATAAAGCACCTTAAAAGGAATGCTGACTTTATGGGGAATAAATGTGTATGCTTTCCAGCCGTGCCTGAGCTAGAATATTAGCAGCTCTCCTTTAAAATGAAGACACAATCTTAGCTGTGCTGTAATTGGTTTAAAATATTGATACAACATTTCAAAAAGCATTTATTTTCTATGTGTCTGGTTAAGGAGCTAGTAAATATTAAATAATTACAAAAAGCAGCGTCATCTCAGTCAACGCTAAGAACTCGTCCACCACCCTGCTGATAAACTGACCCAAGAAGTTAGAAGGATGACCAAGAAAGTCAAAGTTTGACGCCTCAATGTACTCAAATTCATATTTATCCCCCAGTCACTTAACCCAAACCCTAATTCCAGCCCTCAGGGTGACGAATAGCTTGGACTCTCCACCCTGACCTCTGTCAGACATGTGAGATCCTGCCCCAAACGCAGGCCAAGGTGAGACACCAGACTCATCAAGCTGAGATAGCTTTCCAATGCAGCGGTTTAAAATGCATCCTGAAAATACCTTGGCTCCCCCTCTGTGCGTTCACTGCTGGCACCCAGAGAGATACAGATCTTAAACCCTTTCTGCAGACATGGTACAGAAGTATACAAATTGAGAATAAAAACACTTTGCTTAAAGTCTCCTGAAGGTCTTCTCTTTCCCAGTTTGACAATCCTGCTTCTATAAATGAGAGATTGACAGATTGGCAGAAAGAGCAGGATCTCAGGCAAGAGACGAGTGTATTTTAAAAAGAATACCATTTCTTTCTGGTTTTAGATTTACATTTTTATATTTTCTTTCTTTCTTTACTATATTAATTAAAAAACTCAACACCCATCTGTAAAGCACCTCACTGTCATCATTTATAAATTACCCATTTTAAAGCTCAGTGAATACATTATTGACAATATTGTGTAAAGAAAGACTAGCAGACACAAGCACAAAAAGCTGAACCATTGTTTAATTACATTTCCCAAAAGGTTTATTACCTCTCGTTGGTATATATAAACCATGAGTAAACTTTTTTTCATTTTCTTTTCTAACCTCTCTCTCTCTCTCTCGATTTCCACCGATGATATTTTTTGTGAAAGAAGACGACTCCAACACAAGATTTTAAGCAGATGTAGCCTTCTCCCCTTGGACACTCGCCAGTAAAGATGTACTCATGCTCAAACTATTTCTGGGCCAGTTGTGTTTTTCCCTTTCATTTCTGAAGATGCAGAAACCGAGGAAAGGAGATTCTACTTATTTTAGCAAATTTTAAATGCCCAACAGTGTCTCGACAACGCTGAGAACATGGCCACTACTCGAGGTCCTCCAAAAGTTCACTGTAAACAAACACGCTCAATGTGTTTTTGTCCGACATCCTACTATATGTTTGTCATTTTTAAGTGTGTTAATGAGGTTGTTTGACCAATTGCAGAAATATGTTTGGGTTCTGCAATAAACAGGCAAATAAATACACAAATGAGCACAGAAGAATTGGACCGGACCCTGAGGGTGAGGTAAAATCACAATAGTACAAATTAACTGTAATCATCCACACAGATATCCTTAAAGTAAAGGCACTGAAGTTTGTTTTTTCTTGTTTTTGGGAGACTCTGAGAACAGCTTCCCAGTCAGATCTAAGACCATGTTCATTTTATCTCTGTCTCTGGGGAGACTTTACCCTCCTGTTGAACGATGGAGTCATATTTTCTGCTTTGGGCTGCGGCCGTCTACTCTTATTCCTTCTTGTTTTTTTATTTTTTCTCAAGGAGCTGCAGAAACAGCTCCATCTTAAAGGGGGGGGGAGGACTAGAAGAAGCTGGAAAAAGTCAGTCATAGAAATCTCCCCCCCACTGGAATGTGTGACGTCACGAGCCAGACCTGTGAGCTCAGCAGAGGGGCGGTACACCAGATAACTTCAGGGTCTCCCATTGGATTATAAACCTGCCAGTCATTATTGGACGCTGGCAAAAAAAAAAAGAAAACGGAAAGAAAGAAAAAATAAGCATGGCAATATTACATTTTAGGGAGAGAGAAAATGTAGGCAAAACCTTAAATATATATATAGATAATATACATTTTAGAATATATTTTAAGGCATATATCTATTAACTATAAGTATTAGTAGCAACATAAGTAGCATTGATTGCAGGATTGGTGTACTGCACCTTTAAGACCCACATGCCCAGCACATGTGTGTTGCTCTCTGTAATCCATTCCAGGTGTCTGGGAGGTTCTTGGTCTCCCGGGATTCGTGACCTTCAGTTGCTTCTGATTTCTAGTCCTGTGCTTCGAGTGAGTACAGTCATGAACATAGACGTGTACACAAACTGCACCAGTGTCATGCCACTGACACATGAGGCAGGTAAGACTGCGGTACGTTTTTAGATAAATTGGGCCAAACACTTTGTGAAGAACTCATCCCACACCACATTTTCTCTCAGTTTGGTGGTCAAAATTGTATGATGATTTGTGCTTATAATATTGATAAGATACCGGTTGAGTTATCTGCATTCCACAGACAAGTTTTCCTGGCCTGGTCCTTAATGTGTAAGCACACCTTTTCACCTCACGAATATTTTATATGGAACAACAGGGATATTATGTATAAGAACAAGTCATTATGTTACTTATCCTTCTGAACTACTCCGGCTTGATCCAGCTGACTCCCCAGTAGGAAAAGTCTGTTTTTCCCTGACCTCTAATATTAATAGAGCAATACATAAGAAAGTGTCCAGTCGAGAGGAGGCCATTCGCCCCATCGTACTTGTTTGGTGTCCATTAATAACTGAGTGATCCAAGGATCCTATCCAGTCTATTTTTGAATTTTCCCAAATTGTCCTTCAACCACATCGCTGGGGAGTTTGTTCAGATTGTGACGCCTCTCTGTGTGAAAAAGCTTCTCCTGTTTTCTGTCTTGAATGCCTTGAAGCCCAATTTCCATTTGTGTACCCGGGTGCGTGTGTCCCTGCTGATCTGGAAAAGCTCCTCTGGTTTGATGTGGTCGATGCCTTTCATGATTTTGAAGACTTGAATCGAGTCCCCACGTAGTCTCCTCTGTTCCAGGGTGAAAAGGTTCAGTTCCTCAGTCTCTCAGTAGGACATTCCCTTCAGACCTGGAATAAGTCTGGTTGCTCTCCTCTGAACTGCCTCTAGAGCAGCGATATCTTTCTTGAAGTGTGAAGCCCAGAACCGTCCACAGTATCCAGATGAGCTCTAACTAGTGCATTGTACAGTCTGAACATTACTGCCCTTGTTCTCAATTATACAATAATACCCTAACATCCTGTTTGCCTTTTTTATTGCTTCCCCACATTGTTTGGATAGAGAAAGTGAGGAGTCAACATAGACTCTTAGGTCTTTCTCTTGCGTTACTTCATCTAGTGCTATTCCTCCCATAGTGTAATTATAGTGGACATTTTTATTGCCTGTATGTAATACCTTGCACTTGTCCACACTGCATACGCAGTATTTATTGAAATAAGCTTGTTATTTCAAAGAGGTATTGTATCCATTCCTAACATTAGTTTATTGGAATAGTTTTGTACCTGATATTGATTGGAAGAAGGTCTGGCTGCTACCACATAAGAACTGACTCAGGGAAGTGTCCTTTCAAATAATCCATAGAGACTTCCCTGCTAATCACTGCGTAATTGTTTTTTTCCTTTTGTGAAGAGAACCCTGAGACCTTTCTGCACTTATTTGGACATTGCCCTTGTACCAGATCATTGTGGAGGGACATCTCTAGGTTTTTATTTAATCAATCTTATTCTTGTTTTAACTAAATTATATATTCATAAATGTACATTTTCCAATAAAAAGCCTCTCTTCTCTGTTCTGGTTGGGGATCTTGAGACCGGTTGTATTTCTGTTTCGTATTATCTTTTTACAGGCTCAGTTCACACCTAATCAAACCATTACCCGTGCAGTTTCCCCGTCATGGTCAATTCAGTGGCACTTACAGTTTCCTGAGACAAGTGTGGCCTTCACGTCTGCAGGTTCACATCACACCTCCATGATCCACATCGATCTGTTTTGGGTGATTCTTGCAGTTGAGACCAGAAACACTGTGGTTGTTATAAGGGTAAGATATCATAATATCATCAGACCTATGTTTGGTTTTCTTCTTTATTGGTCTGATAAAAACATTCCCTATATAGGCAGTCAGGACTGATTATTTTCTGTCTGATTTGTGCATAAAGAAGAGACATTTGTCATTGAAATAATGATTAAAAAAATCACTAAAAACAGGAACATGTTTGAACCAAAACCACACTATTTAAATATGAATCTGTTTGTTTTTTTATTTGGTTTCGCAGAAGACTGTGCTTCAGAGAATTGGCTCATGCGTTGACACATGTAAAGGTTAGCAAGGTTTTTCCTTTAACATTAGATCTTCGTTTAAGAACATAAACACACACACACACACACACACACACACGTTTGAGGATTAAAGCATACAGCTAATATACTGGCGACTGTAGAGCGAGAGACAGGAAACATATAAACCATGTCTGTCTGGTTAAGGCCAGTATTTGGTATTTCCTTCTCTGGCTGTGAGCCATCGAACAGATCATTGTAGAAATCTAGTTCCCTGCACCACCAGGGTCACTGCAACACAAACACATACAGTGGCTCTCAAAAGTATTCACCCCTTGGACTTTTCCCTGTCATTATGTTACAGCATACAGAATGGATTTAATCAGGAGTTTTTACCACTGAACAACACAGAAAATGTCCATAATGTCAAAGTGAAAAATATAATCTGCAAATTGTTCTAAATTAATTACAAATACAAAACAGAAAATAATTGAATGCATAAGTAATCACCCCTTTGCTATGAAACACCCGATTGAGCTGTGGTGAAACCAATTGTCTTCAGAAGTCACATAATTAGTTGAATGGAGTCCTCTGTGCAATGAAGGTGTGTCACGTCATGAAAACAAAAGGAACATTCAATGCAAATCTGGAATAAGGTTCTTCAAAAGCACCAATCAGTGGTAGGATATAAGAACATTTCCAAGGCATTGAATATCCCCAGAGCACAGTAAAGTCCATTATTAAGATGTGGAGAGAATAGGGCACTAGAATCTGCCTAGATCAGGCCGTCCTCAAAAGCTGAGTATCTGGGTGAGAAGGGCACTAGTCAGGGAGGCCACCAAGAGGCATATGGCAACTCTAAAGGAGGCACAGTCTTCCACGGCTGAGATGGGAGACACTGTGCATACTACAACATAGCGCGGGTGCTTCACAAAAGTGGCCTTTATCGGAGAGAAACAAACTTACATCAAATATCGTCTAGAGTTTGCCAGCATATGGGAGACTCTGAGACCAAGTGGAGGAAGATTCTATGGTCTGATGAGACCAAAATAGAGCTTTTTGGCTTCAACGCTAAGCGCTATGTTTGGCACAAGCTTAACACTGCACATCATCCTGAGAACACCATCCCTACCATGAAGCATGGTGGTGGCAGCATCATGTTATGGGGATGCAGGAGAGAAATCCTGGAAGAAAACCTGCTGAAGTCAGCAAGAGACCTGGGACTTGAAAGAAGATTAATGTTCCAGCAATGACCCCAAACATACAGACAAAGCCACACCGGAGTGGCTTAAAAACACAAAGGTCAATGTCCTGGAGTGGCCCATATGATAATATGTGGAAAGAGGTGAAAATTGCTTTTCACCAAAAGTTTCCATCCAACTTGATGGAGCTTGAGCAATTTTCCAAAGAAGAATGGGCAACAATTGCAGTGTCCAGATGTGCAAAGCTGGTAGAGACTTATCCACATGTGGGTTTTACGGCCCTTTGGCAGTCCCTGTCTGGCCCGCGTAAGGTCAATTGGAAATTAGAAATGACATGTAAATAAGTGTACGCCATGCACGCAATACAAGTGCATTGCTTTTATTTTGAAGGCAATTTTTTTTTTCAATTTACGTATGTGCGTGCATGCCTATGCATCTTCACAGTAATGTGTTGGAGAACATGTGTCTACAAGACATACTTAGTTAGCTGTTACCCCTCAAAAATGTCATCTCACGTTAAAAAAACAAAGATTGATACAGAATGTAGAGTTTATAACAAGACATGGACTTCTACGTATTTATTAAATGTGCTTAGTTGTGGAGTACAGATCACTGTGTTTAAGGATTTCAATTTGAATTGCCACTACGTGACCAAACACGTACAAGAACAAGAACTTGACTGATGCAGAGTGGGCACGGGCATCTGATGCTTTGCTAGCTAAAAACCAACAAGGACTTTTCACCAAGCTTCACACATTCAGGGATGGAGCAGTCAAGACCATTTATGTGATATCCCACAAAATCGCAAAAAACAGAAAGCCATTTTCTGATGGGGAGTTTATCAAAGAGCACTAATATGCCGCAAGAAAAAAGAGGCATTTGAGAATGTGCCCCTATCCAGACGAACCGTAACAAGAAGGATCGAGGACATCGCGGGAGATCTAGAGCTTCAGCTGCAAAACAAGTGGACAATTTTTACTTTTTCTCCTCGGATTTGGATGAGAGCAGCAGCCCAGTTACTTGTCTTTGCACATGGGATAACGAAGGACTTTAAGATTACGGAGGAGCTGGCAGCAGTGCAGTCAATGAAAGGGACGACAACATGGAGTGATTTGTTCACGGAGGTAAATGCATGCTTGGACAAGCTGGGACTGAAATGGCACAAACTGGCAGGTGTTGCAACAGATGGTTGTCGAAATCTGACAGGAAAAAATGTTGGACTTTTGAAACATTGAAATTGATTGAAATTAACCCTGAACAGAAATTGATATTTTTACATTGTATTATACATCAGGAGGTGTTGTGTAAGTCAGTGCTAAAAATGAACCTTGTTATTGATGTTGTAACTAAAATAGTTAATTTCATCAGGTCAAGAGCATTGAATCACAGGCAGTTTGTTTCACTTTTGGAGGAGCATGAGACTGAACATCTTGACATAGGCTACCACTGCTGTCAGGTGGCTAAGCCTGGGCAAAGCGCTTAAAAGTGTATGGGACCTAAGAGCAGAGATTCAGGAGTTCTGTGAGAAGAAAGGGAATGACATCCCAGAGCTCTCAGATGCAGACTGGATAGCAGATTTTGGATTTGCTGTTGATGTGACTGCACTAATGAATGAGCTAAATACCAAACTGCAATGCAAGGGCATTTTTGTATATGAAATGTACAGCTTGGTGAAGGCTTTCATGAGAAAGTTGCAGTTTCTTTTAAGCCAAACAGAGGACTACATTCTCACCCACTTGCCAACACTAAAGGAAGCCACACCATCAGTTGATCACCTCTGCAGGTACTCATCCATGTTAGGAGCACTGCATGGTGAGTTTTCAAGGCGATTTCAAGACTTCAAAATAGTTGAGAATGAAATGCACATGATTTTTTCTCCCTTTACATGCAGTATGAATAATACACCCAGCGATGTTCAGCTTGAACTCATTGACCTACGGTCTGATACACTACTGGCAGAGCACTTTAAATCAGTATCACTTCTGGATTTTTACTTTTCTCTCAAAGAGGAGACTTTTCCACATATGAGGAGGCATGCTAAGAAGATCTTAGTTCTCTTTGGATCTACCTACATATATGAACAAATATTCTCAGTGATGAAGTTGAACAAATCCAGATACAGATCTTCTTTCACTGATGATCACCTGTCAGCTGTCCTTCGCATACCCACCTCAGACATTCAACCAGACTTCAGTGCACTTGTTCAAGACCAAGACAGACTGGATTTTTCTCACTGAAGAAGAAAAAAGTACTGGAAAACATCAAAAGCACTTATTGCGTTTTGGATGAAGTTAATTAATTGCTGGTCTTTAAAATACTACAAAACATAAACATTTTTGGTATTGTTTTTGTGAAAGTTATAAGTATATTATGTTAAAAATAAAATGAAATAGTTGGTAAATTGGCATTTTTACTATTTTTTAATGCTATATTGGACCTACTCTACATTTTCATAGCCTTATCGTAACATGTATTCTTACCAATAGCAGCTAATCAAAACCATATTATTTACTGCTTTTTATAAAGCAATAAAATTAATATTGAGCAGAATTAAGTTCAGCCTATTGGTTCGGCCCTCCACAACAGTCCCAGTTTCTCATGTGGCCCTAGGCAAAATTAATTGCCCACCCCTGACATAGACTCATGGCTGTAATTGCTGCCAAAGGTGCCTCTAACAAATATAGACTAAAGGGGGTGATTACTTATGCATTCAAGTATTTTCTGTTTTGTATTTGTAATTAATTTAGAACAATTTGTAGATTATATTATATTCCCTTTGACATTATGGACATTTTCTGTGTTGTTCAGTGGCAAAAACTCCTTATTAAATCCATTCTGATTTCATGTTGTAACAATTAAATGTAGAAAAGTCCAAGGGGGTGAATACTTTTGAGAGCCACTGTACACTGTAGCAAAGGGTGCGTTAATCAATGACATTTGATTCATGTTTAACAATGCAAGATCAACGTTAGTCTAATGATTTCACAATTAGCTACCACTACTCTGACGTGGGGGATGTTGCTGTGGTCTAAACTAAAGCCACACCGGGCTCACATCAGGGACTGTACAGCCTTGCAGGTTGGGCATGTGATTCATGGAATCACCCCTGATCGTGGAGGGCTGTGTCTGGGTCCAGGCAGGATGTGTGTGTGGAAGAACTGAACTCTGAAGGATGAAGCCGAATAGCTGCTACTGTTGCTATCTGGATAAAGATCTGGATGCTTCCTCTAGGAGCCTCTCCTCTTGACCATCTCAGCCTGGTGAACGATTGTTTACAATGAAGACATGAAAGCCATGAGAAAAACAAGAGAGAGAAGGTGAGGGTCCTACATTCAAACAACATGCCAACTCTGTTTGTGTCTGTTGTTACCTGCAGTACAATTCACATTTAAGTACTGCAGGTAACACATTTATTTTGCATAGTCACTGGGTTGACGCCTGCATGCTTATGGCCAATCCCTCGCACTACCTTCCTTTGTGATGACTGGCAGTGTCAGATACCCCCACCGTCTTGGGTCTCTTTGAATTTCGAAACAGTACCCAAGGCCGATGGGACCTCACCTTTCAACTGGAAGAAGTTAAAGCCTTTTAGCCAAATTGCCGATAGTTGCTGATAGGCCCCCTGGCAACATGGCTCCAGCCACTGACCTTGTCAGGTGAGCACAAGTAACTGAGAGCTTGGTTTATGTCCAACCACTTGTCACAGGTAGGGCGCTGAAAATGAGCACATATTGTAGGTTGTCACAGGAGATAGTTGTGGTGCAGGCAATGGGAAGACAGGAGCACATCGATTAGTCCTCATGGAGGTTTGTCCCAACAGCTGGTCCCTATGAGATCCTTAGAGTATAGGACCAGTATAGGATGGTGCTGACCGACAGGAGCAAACTTTTTGTGTCTTAGTTTTCATCAGGGTGGCCTGGATTTTAATTCACACAGATACCCTTCGCAGTTAAGGATTCGGAGCACTCCTTACCAGTCACAGTACGGTACACACCCCTTTGTGTCCGGGGCGAAGAGGGTCCGGTTCTGATCAGTGAATCATCATGGTGTGCTGAGAAGGACTGTAATTAGTTCAGTCCACCAAGCATTTGTTCTTAATTAACAGGAATGCCAGTGCATGGTTTCATAGGAGGAGCTACATTCTCTCTGAGGCTCCCGTCCAACTTACTCTGCAATGTAGCTCGGAGGGGCAGTATTATATATTTTTAACTGCTTACTGTATGTAAATGTAAATGTAAATATTGGTGAGTATGTTCTCCTCAGCCTTGAGTAAAGTGTTACTCACTGGTGTCCGCCTGTAGCTTTAGAAGGATGGTCTTTATCTGCATCTAACGAGTGAGGAGGAACGAACCAGAGAAGCAATCCTCTAAGGGTCTCACTTACTTTTAGTTATTTTGCGTATGTTGGCCCGCTCGGCTGTTTTTTCTGGAAACCGCACTTCAACAGTTGGATCGCGTTCAAATCTGAGGATTCAGACAAGCTGAGCCATACCAAAAAATAGACTACAAGGGAGAGAAAGGCTGCTGAATGTCAAATTACCTTATTTTCTACTTGTTTATTTCTTTTCCAATGAGGATTGTGTTTTAAACCTCAGATGAAAAGAAAGTTTGAAAGAACTCCGTTACTCCCGTTGCATGAAAGCATGAACAATGCAGTAAATATGTACAGTTATCCACTTGGCCTGACTCATGGAAACAATTACAGTGTAGACATTTGTAATCGTTTACAGACCACGTTTGCAGACCTCCTTTTTGAAGAGAAAAGTCAAACCTACACTGTTTTCAGTTTTAAAGTATTCTTTAAAAATCTACAGAAAAAGTTTGGTAGACTATGTGTTGTGTTTGTTTTAAATGCGCAAACTCTGATTGTGCACTAAAGCACAGAAAGAAAAGCACATTGAAGATCTATCTGCTTACAACAGCAACTTTTTTCTTGCTGCCGTTATTGAATGCTTTCGATAACTAAGGTCAAGTCATCTAAGTTAATTTGCTTCATGACCAATTATAATCATGTCAGCATCGTTCAAATACCTTAAACTAAAGTATAAAAATAAAGGTTCAATGTAAATATATACACACAGACACACACGCACAAACATATAGGTATGGCCTCTACCATGTATTGTATATCGAACAATGACATTTGACCTGACCAACAGTATGTATTGCAATTCTCTGGAATTCTCTGTCCTGCTCTCATCTGTGGGACAGTATAGTTAATATCTACCAACACCCAGACACAGAGCAGGGTGTGTAACACTGCGCTCTCAAGAGAAACAACACAGACAGCATTGCACAGCCCGGCTCCGAGTCCCGACCTCCAGCCTGCAGACCACCCCCTTGAAAGGAGCTCAAACAAGAGACCTCAGGAAGCAGACCCTCTCTCTCTCTCTCTCTCTGTGTGTTTGTGTGTGTGTGTGTGTGTGTGTGTCTCCCTCCCTCCTTCCCTATCCTCTCTCTGCACTGGAGAAAATCCTGTAAGAGGCATGAAAGTGCCATGAAGGCCTGGGCTGTGAAATGCATTGTGAGGAGTTATCTTTCTCTCTCTGTCTGTTGCTTTGCTGCTTTCTTTCCCTCACAAAGCCCTAGATTTAAAGCAAGCAAAGAATATCATTTTAGTAGAACATTTTAAGCATTATTTCATCCCACACAAGTTTATTTGATCTATTAAAATGTGAAAAGGATCTTTAAGGATTTTAAATGACTCACAGAAGACACAGCCAAGGGGCGACTAATCTGGGGCTGCTGAGGTTGAACTGAAACACTGCAGGATTGTTTAACACTTTCAAGGTTGAATGCATCGCCAGCGGCCCTCAACTAGACAATCACTTCAGCCCACTGGGGAGAGAGAATCACAGGTATCACAAAACGAATCCTGTCAAGGTTTTCCATTCGATTTTCAGAGAACAGAGAGTCTCGACTGACAGGGCAAACTCAAACTCGGCTGCTGTGTTTGGGGATGCACGCCCACGGCCAGATGCTGCACCATGCAGCGGAGTATTGCTACAAAAAGAAATATCCCATTGTCTTTAAAGACCCACTGTGTTAAAGAGCATCTTTCTAGGTACAGTGTGTGTGATTTTTCTGTTCCATTCCCTCATTTTAGTAACTTGAAGAACTTTAACATATAATCATGGATGCTGTAAATACTCTAAATAAGTCACTTGATTTTCCATTAATTATTAATAGATTATCATGATAAACACTAAATGTAACATTGACAATTATGTCAGATCGATCCACAGCATGCATTATGGATGTAACTGCACTGTATTTTGTATTTGTTTTTAGTTCATATTAACTATACAGTGTATTGCTGTAAATTATATTTTGCATTTATTGTACTCAGCTGAATCTGTAGAGAAGTGTTTTTTTAACAACTGCAAGTCGCCGAGGGTAACGGCATCTGCAGATCAATCAATTAATCAATCAACCAATCAATAAATCAATCAATCAATAGAGGAGAATTCTCCTGATTGTGATGGCTATACTTTTGAAGTAAAAATAAAATAAAGACACCACACTGATATACTCCCACTAACACACGAGGTTCAGATAAACCAATCACTGCAGGGTCTGAGATAGTTCCCTGTTGACTCCTCCCTCAGTCTGCATCTCTCCACAGTCTCTGCCGTTCCCTCCTTCTCTTCCCCTCTTTTATATCCCTCTCAGTTATTGTATTTCCTCCTGCCAGTAAAAAGATTTATAAGGAGTAAAGTGAAGAAAAAACCTTTTTGCTTTTCATCCCACAATTACTACCGTAATCCATACTCTTCTAGATACCATCAATCAACTCAATATGTGTGGAGAGCAGATTAAGTCTAAAAAATACCCCCAGGTGATATCATTGACACAGGAGATCCAAAAGAGTAATGAAATAAAATAGAAACAAAACAACAACAATAACAAAACTATATATATATATATATATATATATATATATATATATATATATACACTCACCTAAAGGATTATTAGGAACACCTGTTCAATTTCTCATTAATGCAATTATCTAACCAACCAATCACATGGCAGTTGCTTCAATGCATTTAGGGGTGTGGTCCTGGTCAAGACAATCTCCTGAACTCCAAACTGAATGTCTGAATGGGAAAGAAAGGTGATTTAAGCAATTTTGAGCGTGGCATGGTTGTTGGTGCCAGACGGGCCGGTCTGAGTATTTCACAATCTGCTCAGTTACTGGGATTTTCACGCACAACCATTTCTAGGGTTTACAAAGAATGGTGTGAAAAGGGAAAAACATCCAGTATGCGGCAGTCCTGTGGGCGAAAATGCCTTGTTGATGCTAGAGGTCAGAGGAGAATGGGCCGACTGATTCAAGCTGATAGAAGAGCAACTTTGACTGAAATAACCACTCGTTACAACCGAGGTATGCAGCAAAGCATTTGTGAAGCCACAACACGTACAACCTTGAGGTGGATGGGCTACAACAGCAGAAGACCCCACCGGGTACCACTCATCTCCACTACAAATAGGAAAAAGAGGCTACAATTTGCACAAGCTCACCAAAATCGGACAGTTGAAGACTGGAAAAATGTTGCCTGGTCTCATGAGTCTCGATTTCTGTTGAGACATTCAGATGGTAGAGTCAGAATTTGGCGTAAACAGAATGAGAACATGGATCCATCATGCCTTGTTACCACTGTGCAGGCTGGTGGTGGTGGTGTAATGGTGTGGGGGATGTTTTCTTGGCACACTTTAGGCCCCTTAGTGCCAATTGGGCATCGTTTAAATGCCACGGCCTACCTGAGCATTGTTTCTGACCATGTCCATCCCTTTATGACCACCATGTACCCATCCTCTGATGGCTACTTCCAGCAGGATAATGCACCATGTCACAAAGGTCGAATCATTTCAAATTGGTTTCTTGAACATGACAATGAGTTCACTGTACTAAACTGGCCCCCACAGTCACCAGATCTCAACCCAATAGAGCATCTTTGTGATGTGGTGGAACGGGAGCTTCGTGCCCTGGATGTGCATCCCACAAATCTCCATCAACTGCAAGATGCTATCCTATCAATATGGGCCAACATTTCTAAAGAATGCTTTCAGCACCTTGTTGAATCAATGCCACGTAGAATTAAGGCAGTTCTGAAGGCGAAAGGGGGTCAAACACAGTATTAGTATGGTGTTCCTAATAATCCTTTAGGTGAGTGTATATATATATATATATATATATATATATATATATATATATATATATATATATATATATTATACATACAATCTAACAAGTCTAATAATCTAATGAGGTTTGTGTAATTCTGTGAATATGTAATTCTGCCCTGTCAATGTTGGAAAAATCTATTTCCTTCACTGGCGCATTTTAGCTTCAGCTGCAATATCATTTAGTGAAGCGAAGACTGGAGAAGTCATTTGCTTTTCTCCGAGGCAGTCTGAGCAAAAGCACAAAAACAACAAATTGTGTGTGTTGGAAAGGGGATTTGGGTGGGGGGGCGGCAGTCTGTGTTACTAGCCTTGGAGACTTCAGAGTCAGTCTGAGCTGTCAATGGAAAATATACCTAAAAACATCATCCCAGATAGGGCTGTCCCATGCTTTAACAGAGGGCTTTTCTACATGATCTGCATGCACACACACATTAATTTCCTAAGAGTATTTATTTAGTTACTATTCTGTAAATCCAAAAATCATGATGTGTTTATTATGTCACAGAGTTTAGGTTCTCCACACTTTCCTCTGTGATCAAATGGGCCTGTTTTCATTATGAGAAGGACACAGCACAGCCGTCTCGAATCAGAAACACTCCCCGTGTGGACAATGTCATAGGTGTATGGCTGCTTTGGGGGTGTCAGTAAACATTAGGACCGGACATCAGTCCCTGCTATCAGTACATCCCAACCATGTTTCCAGATCCAAGGTTTTTCTTCTAGATTTAGAGGTCTTCATTTTCTCAGATCTATCTGGAGTTCTTTTTTAAAAGGTGAAATTGAACATAAGAACATATGAAAGTTTACAAACGAGAGGAGGCCATTCGACCCATCGTGCTCGTTTGGTGTCCATTAATAACTAAGTAATCCAAGGATCGTATCCAGTCTGATTTTGAATGTTCCCAAATTTTCAGCATCTACCACATCGCTGGGGAGTTTGTTCCAGATTGTGACGCCTCTCTGTGTGAAGAAGTGTCTCCTGTTTTCTGTCTTGAAGACCTTGAAGCCCAATTTCCATTTGTGTCCCCGGGTGCGTGTGTCCCTGCTGATCTGGAAAAGCTCCTCTGGTTTGATGTGGTCGATGCCTTTCATGATTTTGAAGACTTGAATCAAGTCCCCACGTAGTCTCCTCTGATCCAGGGTGAAAAGGTTCAGTTCCTCAGTCTCTCAGTAGGACATTCCCTTCAGACCTGGAATAAGTCTGGTTGCTCTCCTCTGAACTGCCTCTAGAGCAGCGATATCTTTCTTGAAGTGTGGAGCCCAGGACTGTCCACAGTATCCAGATGAGCTCTAACTAGTGCATTGTACAGTCTGAACATCACTGCCCTTGTTCTCCATTCTACACTTTTGACAATATACCCTAACATCCTGTTTGCCTTTTTTATTGCTTCCCCACATTGTTTGGATGGAGAAAGTGAGGAGTCCACATAGACTCCTAGGTCTTTCTCATGCGTTACTTCATCTAGTTATATTCCTCCCATAGTGTAATTATAGTGGACATTTTTGTTACCTGCATGTAATACCTTGCACTTGTCCACATTGAATTTCATCTGCCAGGTGTCGGCCCACAACTGGGCCCACAATTAGATTTTATAGAATTTTTCTTCATATTTTAAAATCCTTTCACTTCCCAGTATTCCCTGTACAGACATGGCTGAAAAGCATCGCATGACTGGTGCTACACAGCTCGATTATCACAGCATTGGAACATGGTTATTAAATCATCTCTAAATACAATCAAGTAGAAATATTTGTATTGTTTTTTTCCCCTTTAAATAATTATCAAAGAGGATTTTATTTCCCTTCAACTGCTCTTATAATGCAATAGTATTGTATTGAATAGGACTATTCTTCTTTGTTTGGACTGTTATGCCCAGTTGCACTTTTCTTAGGTTTGCACAGAAATGCCTGACCTTTCCTCATCCTGGGAATCGGATTCCTGTGTGATGACATCGCCACTCTGGAAAACATGATGTCCACTTCAGACCAGAACTGGAGCATTTGGTGTTTTTCACATTGAAACAGGCCTTGTTGTACTGTATCGCCTGTGACGATTCCTTAATTTATATTGCTAAATAGAAACTCAAATACATATTTAGTAAATCGCATGTGCAGAACTGAAGGCCTATTCTTGTGGATCATTTCTTATTTTATATTGCAGTTCAAGGCTGGACTCTGGAAAAGAGCGATGGAAAGCAGATGAGAATCAAATAGTTGGACTTGAATTCTTGGAAAGCCTCCAGGAAGTCCCAAAAAACATCCAAACTCTCTCTTCAGTCTTTAGTGCCCGGACACTGATTTGCTGTTTGGTTTCGCCCTCGTTGCTCTCCGTGACATCTGTGTGGCCCCACCCACCGCACTGTTTACATCCCAGCACAAACACCCCCAACTGGCCCCCAGCGTCTGTGGAGCTGTGACCCTCAGAGGAGAGGAGGCTCTGTCTGCCAGCCTGCTGGACTTACATGAAGGGTTTACTTTACTCTGAACTTGTTATTGTTTTCTCATGATTGAAGTCTTCACAGAAAACACCAATCGGCATAATTCCTTCAGCTCAGTGAACTGGGAACTTTTTTTGATCCAAAAATAGTCAAACAAGTTCAAGGACTTTCATTTGATCGTATTACCCAAAATTAAAATAAGCATAATTATTAGTATACTGTGACAGTTCACAACTGTTCACAAGCAAATACACAATTGAGACACAAATAGTCCAGCATACAATGCCAATTGTTAAACTTTCTAAATTGTGAGAGGGGGAAGAGAGAGTGAAGGAGAGAGGGGGAGGGGGGAGATGAGGGAGAGAGAGAAGAGAAGAGCAAGAAAATGAGAAGGGAGGGGAGAGAGAGTTGAGGAAAGGGAGAGGGAAGAAGGAAAGGCGGGGCAGAGAAGGAGAGAGAGTGGGTGAGTGAAAGAGAGAGGGAAGGAGAGAGAGTGGGTTTGTCCTTTTCCTGATACTTAATATACCAGCACTGTGTTGAGCCTCTCTCTGACAGATAACTCCTCCCCTATATTTTTTTTAATGAACTATGTCTGTTGGGACGGGAGGAAGATATTGATCAGAAAAGAGAGAGGCAGAATGGGGGGGATTACATCATTAGGGACAGAAGAAGATTGAATCCAAATCTCACAGGCAAGCCCATCTCAGCGCTGGTGTGGACACTTTGTGTGGACACATTTTGTGGCTGTGTACTTATTCCACCACATTAGATGGGCAGTAACCTGGTGGACGAACACAAACTGTGATTCAGGATCTCTTCTCTGCCCTTCTCTGTTTCTATAACTCAATCTCCGGGCCGTTTAGCTCCCACTGCTCACCTTGAAGCTGCAGTCAACCCTTAGACATTCGCTGGGTCAGAACAAATTTTGATGTGTCTTCCAGTCTGACATGGCAATTCCCAGATGCATAATGATATACTGCACCGAGGCGGCTGCGCCAGAAACTCCCAGACAGCTGGACTCACTTAAACCTATTCCTCATCTGTCTGCAATAATATGGAAAAGATTTTAATGCTTTACTTTTTCTTCCCCCCCTTCCTCTGTTAACTGTTTCCTTGCTAAACTGAAGTGAAGTGAAGTGCTGAGCAATTAGTTTATCATCGATTAGTTTCTAATTTGGGCATTCATTGTCCACAATGAACTAAGCATAACTGTCACTATAATCATCATAAGTGGAACAAAATATTTTTCCCCGCAAAGCTTTTTTGCCACCCCTCTTTCCTGCAACAGATGGTTTGGGCCTGAAGATATGAATCTGCCCTTTTTGGGGGGATGGGTGTTGTTAGGCGGGTTGTGAATGTTTTCCTGGTCGCTGCTTGCTTGTGCTCCTTCGAAGAGCCAAAAACACATCAAGGATCGAAGTGCAAGAAATGTTGCAAACCAGATACAGGTGAACGCTGTGAGGCCCATGGGGTGGACAACAGTTTGCTCACCTCCACAGATCAGTGCCTTTAATAAAGACGACACACAGCCCTGCAACTCTGACTGAAGGCCAGTTCAACTAGCGCACTGTTAGATTAACGTGATTTCAATTATATCCTAGAGCAGGGAATTCCTATTAATCCAACATTGAGGGTGCGGAACAATGTGCGTGGGGGTGAAAAGAGAAGCCAGATTTGAAATTATGCTCTTGGAGCTGCCAAGGAGATACAGAAAGCTTAGCATGAAAGACAGAGGTACACTGGGAATGGGGAGCAGGGGCTTCTGTCAGTAGAGAGTATCTTTAGATACTGGGATGGTAAAATTGGGATAGGGAAGCAGAAACATCACCCAAAAACCCTGATCTAAACTTTAAATATTAAGGGACATTGTGAGAAACTGGAGAGGTTTGTTAATAAAAGTCCCAACCCAAAGAGTGTGAAAAAGCTGAACTGATTTCTCTTCTTCACATCCAAGCTCAGCAAGGAGACAGAAGGACATGTCAGTTGAAGGAACCATTAGCAGAACCTCAGCCAATTATTTGAGCTTCGGGGTCTCAATGGCTTTTGAAACATGCAGACGTTTGTCACATTCAGATTTAACGCAGGAGAAGAGAAACGTCAGTAGAAGTTCTTTTTTTTTCTTTTTTCTAGTAACCAAAAAAAAACAATGGTATGCACTTTCAAAGACCCACCCAAACGTCTGCTCCCCAGATGAGCGCAGCTGCAGTGGACCAACAACAAGGTGGAAGTAAAGAGCATTTTTTATTTCCACAGCAAGCAACACTATTCTTTTCAAAGACGCCTGTCTGAATATGCATGGGATATTAACGTGTACGCCAGTTTTTCATAGTCCCTCAAAGCCAGCCAGCGCTCGGCCCAGCGTGGCATATTTCAGACAATATGAGGACTGTAGATAAAAGCCTTCATCATGGAGAGATGTGTGGGGGAAGAATCTGCCTGAGTCTTCTCTAATGCAAAGCTTTTACAACGAGGCCATCTCTTCTCTCATTCTAAAACAGACCCTGTTTCTTTATTTGGAAACTGAGCTGTGAGTGAAGTACACCGATCTGAAAGCAAATACTTAATGATTCCGTCCACACAAAGATGATGCCGCCTTGAAATGTTCAACATGAGTTTCAGATTATGAAAACTCCCCTGATGTGCGTCTGTAAAATAATTGAAGGGCTTTCAAATCTAATTCTTCTTCTTCTTAGTATTATAATCATCACCATCATCATCATCATAAAGTTGTTAATTTCAGATGGATAGCTGTTTTAATTCCCTTTTATACCCTTTGAGAACCCAGAGTTGCAATCAAGTCACAAGCATTTAACAGGTTTATAAAACAGATATGATCCCAGTATATGTGTGTGTGTGTGACTGACTGGGTTCTTACGTGTTCACTAATTATACGAATTCAGACTAATCGTTTCTAATGGTTTGTAATGTCTGGGTTCATTGGGGGTTTCGCACTGCGCCATATTGTGAAGCGTTGTCAACGTTTGAACACAGACAAACCATGAGAAATCTAGTTAATGATTGAAATTAGTTTCAGTCAGTTTGGAGATGTTACTGGATTATACTCTATACTGTACGCTTTTTCAACCTACAGCTAAACCACCACTAGACTTTTCTTTCTCTCTCTCTCTCATTCCTGACCACAAGTCTTCCAAAATAGCACTTTTGGTGGACAATCCCTCTCAGTCTTAAACGATATTATATGCTATGCCTTCTCCAAACCATGGTCGGATCTATCCCCCAATTTTGACTTTGACTGTGTATTCAAGGACGTTTTGTGAGGATATTTTTAGTGTTTTTATTATGCCCTTGCTTACCAGACTGTGAGTCATGTGGGTTCAGTTGCACACTAACCATGCGATCGACAGCCATGGGTGTTTCCTCTGCTGCTCCTCTGTTTTTCCTGACATGCACCCTGTCTCAGGCCTTTGTGCACTTCCACTGACCAGGAACCAACCCATAATTTCAGGAAATATTCAGCAAATCTATTTTGCATCCTCGACTTTCTCGTAACTGGATATTGAAGCTGAACAACGGGCAGTATGTGACATGTCTACTGTTTTCCTTTCCATTACTAAGTTAACCAACAATATCCTGGATCTGGGTTGTGTGTGTGTGTGTGTGTGTGTGTGTGTGTGTGAGAGAGAGAGAGAGAGAGAGAGAGAGAGAGAGAGAGAGAGAGAGAGAGAGAGAGAGAGAGAGAGAGAGAGAGTGTGTGTGGGAGTGGCTCAGTTACACTGCACATACACATTAAAAAGTCACTGCTGGAGTCTTGCCTCATTGCCAAGGGTAGGAGCTATTTGCTAATTTGAACCCCCTTGCTTCCAGAGGTTGCAAAAAAAAGAAAAAAGATACAGAATAGAAAAGCCAGCCAATGCAGTTGATCGTTACTGAAGTGCCAAAAAGCATAATCAAAAGGGAAGTCCAGTTATATAGTTAAGTGAAATAAAGTAAAGCAATGAACTGCATTATGTGCCTTATAACTGCATTATAACTACACATTACTGGTGCAAAGCTTTATGTACATATTTTAATATTGTGAAACAAAACCTCAATCATTTCCACAGTTAACAGTTTTTTTTGCTGATAATTGCTAACTGCAATATCCACAACTGAGGAGGAAATTTAGCACAGAGATCAAATATGATTAGAAATATGAATTTAAAAAAATGCATTAAACAACTCTTACAACGCTAAAAACAGCACTTTCAGCTGCACAGTTACTTCCCCCAGACCGAGTCGTTTAGATGGAAAGCACTCCAATTTTCTCCCAGTCCAGTAAAAAGATATCTTGGAGAATGTGCTGTGATTTAAAAGCCTCTGTCCTCCCAGGACTCACTGTGTTTTTCTACTTAGCCTGCCAGTGAAATGTCTTAAATCATGGAGCACGTGCCCTTCCTCCCTTCACCACTGGCTTGTAGTTACACAAAGGAATAGGCACAAAAACCCATTTTACTCCCATTATTTCTGTATCACCCGTACTTATAAGGCATTCTATCAGAAACAGCCTCTTTCTCTCTGTCCAAGGATACGAATAAGTCCGATGCTTGATTTATATTGTGTATTTGTTACATGATGTGACCAAAATAGAAAATAGAAGAAGAGTGGTGACAAAAGGAACGGCTCAGGGAGTCCCTCGGGGCTGATTGACCGGCCAATGAGAACACAGCCTGCAGCCTCACTCTCAGACTTGTGACGCAGCCAATCAAACCAGTCTGGACCCGCAGCCTACCTGCCCCCCCACCAGCACAAGCACCCCCCACGTATTTGTGCACTGGAGAGTGATGTGAGAGATTTCAGCAGAAGAATCTTTCTTTTATCCTCACCATTTTAGTTTTTAGAGATTAACTGTAGCACATGTTTGTTACGGATACCAGCCGCCACACAAACTCAGATGCACATCATTCCTGCAGGGAGAGAGAGAATGAATGTAAAAAGTGCCTTTTCTAACATCACAAGGCCTGCCTGTGTTGACCTGCATTCACACACCTGCCGAACACTGCTGCTGGAGAGTAGGGGGTGTAACGAGATGCTTTCCCAGGGTGTGTCCCTGCGACTCCGCTGATAAGAGCAGCAGCGGCATAACAAGGTTGTTTTACTCCTGATTATTGCTGGAGACCTGTGTGTGTTGTTCATGGGCCGGGGTCTGGTGCAGCCCAGTCTGTCTTATAAACGGGACACGTTTTCGGGAGTCAGAAAAACATTTATCTGAAAAGTCACACATTTCTCTATTTATGTGACAGTCTAGGTAGGGTTATGATTGAGCCAGATCTTCTGTATGAAATGTTGTAGGGCTGAGTAGAAGTTAGAGCCAGTTTGTAACCATCCAGATACCCTTTAGCAATTGCTGAATATGTTGGTTTTCAAGAAATGTCTACATGATGTTTTCAGGTATGTTTACGTGACTTTCATATCGGCATTAAGATCATGAAAGTCATTGACCAAACCAAACCAGAGGAGCTTTTCCAGATCAGCAGGGACACACGCACCCGGGGACACAAACGGAAATTGGGCTTCAAGGCATTCAAGACAGAAAACAGGAGACACTTCTTCACACAGAGAGGCGTCACAATCTGAACAAACTCCCCAGCGATGTGGCTGAAGAGACAATTTGGAAACATTCAAAAACACACTGGATAGGATCCTTGGATCACTTAGTTATTAATGGATACCAAACGAGCACGAAGGGGCGAATGGCCTCCTCTCGATGGGACACTTTCTTTCTAATGTTTCTTAAGAATATCTAACGCACCTGTAAAAGCACTCAGAGTTCAGAGTATTGACGAAATATGGAAAAGCATTGTACAAACATTACATTACTGTAAATATAATGGCATGTTCCTCCTTAGTGCCAGTAGACTCCAAAACACATTGCCTTCCAGACAGTTTTAAAGAATATAATTCAAGCTTTAAAATGCGACATGTTGTGGCTGTGTGTGTCTGAGTAGGATAAACAAATGGATGTTATCATCAACTCACTGCCAATATAATAAAGATAAAATCAGACAAGTGTACTCGACAAGAGGTACACTGGTATTTAAAACAAACCGTATCTGTGCCTCAAAGACAACTGATTAATCTAGTCAAATCTGAATGTCTTGCCAAGTTTTTTGTTTTGAAGCTTCCAGCTGTAGGCAAAGTATTCACACCCTACATTTGAAATTATGTAATTCGGTATTTCAGTCAGTTCAATTAACATCATTCAAGGTATCACTGATATATTTTCAGTTTTCTGGACATCAGATTAATCCTGAAGATAAATATAAAGATTCCAGTTGATCGAACTGGAGTGGCAGTCACACTCCCTACCCTTATTAAATAAATATAGTGTGATGAACAATATTGATTAAACTGAAGGAGGTGAATAATTGCTGACTACAATTGAATACACTGACACAACAGTGTCTTTTAGTGGAACCTTTACGCTGTCTCTCAGAAGGGCACGTGTTCGCCTGGCAGCTGGCAGGCAGGTGTATCTCTGGACATGAATGGAGTTGCTCTGCATGTGCCGCGCTGCCTGCTCGGTGCTCCCAGCAGTTTGGATATCCTCACGAAATATGAGAATCCGGGCAGAGAGCCAGAGGAAGGTTAACTAGACCAATGCGCTCTGAAAACATCTGGAATGTGGCAACAGGCAGAGCTGCGAAGGACTGCAGAGTCTGGAAACATCTGTGGAAAATGTAATTGTGCAGCAAAGCTGAGAGGAGAAGAGAAAACTCCTCAGCAGACTGGCTTCAGCTCTTGCTCACTTTGTTGAGGGTCGTCACCCCTTCCTCTGCTAGGATGTAATTATGGGGAGACTTTGCTTTTCTGTGGAGGGACTTGTGGCTGTGGGAGTGGTACACACTTTGCCCCCAATTTCTGTAAGCGTTTTCATTTCTGCCAGATTCAAAATGGCATCTGAGAGCTGGAACACGAAGGGTTACAGTACTTTAAAAAGACAATCCAAGGAGACGCTATGAGTGAATAGATTTTTCTATCCAGTTGAGAGTTTTAGTGAAATATGAGAACTGGCAACACAATTTAAATTAATCATAATTGTATGCAGTTCAGAGGAGAATAAGGACAAATCAGAGATCATTTGTTCTTTGAATTGAAGGCCTGTATTTGTGTACTGTAGATAAACACTGAAAGAAAATCAAAGAAGGTGAATTTGTTAAATTAAATGTTTCACAGCCAATACAGTTATACAGTTGGTTAAAGCAATATAACCTTTACAGAGAAGATCTTAGACAGAACGTCTGTACTGTAGAGATGTGGTCCTTCTGTTCCTGGTGGACGATAATTGTCAAGAAAATACAAAAATGTGTGGTGGTGGCACTAAATTAAATTCAGCCCATAGAAGCGTCAGCAAGGATGACATCACGGGAGCCACAGCCCATTGGCCAAGAGAGGAGCTGCAGGAACGCTGGATGTGGTCATGTGATCTAGAATGGATCAAGATATCCAGAATCGTCAGCTACTTCAGCTAAAAAATTTAACAGTCAGAAAGAATAATTATTGGTATTCATCAGCACGGTATTCGGGACCCCAGCAGACTTCGCCTCAGTCCGACCAGGAGACCAGAGAGGGTTTTCTTCTTGAGATAAGCCTTTTGACCTTTAGGATACTTTAAATTCTTAGCTGTTAAACTGGTTTGAAAAAGAGAAACGCTGCTCCTGCTCTCTAAAATCATGTTTGTTTCAAAGTCACACGATCTTTGAGAAAATGAAAAAGATGAAAAAGACATTTCTTGTTTTTGCAATAGAAATTAAACAAAAAAAGTAATTTGGTATCACAAACATATTAAAGTAGTAATCATTCAAACAATACAATAAGATTGAGAATTGAGAACAAGGGCAGTGATGTTCAGACTGTACAATGCACTAGTTAGAGCTCATCTGGATACTGTGGACAGTTCTGGGCTCCACACTTCAAGAAAGATATCGCTGCTCTAGAGGCAGTTCAGAGGAGAGCAACCAGACTTATTCCAGGTCTGAAGGGAATGTCCTACTGAGAGACTGAGGAACTGAACCTTTTCACCCTGGAACAGAGGAGACTACGTGGGGACTTGATCCAAGTCTTCAAAATCATGAAAGGCATCGACCACATCAAACCAGAGGAGCTTTTCCAGATCAGCAGGGACACACGCACCCGGGACACAAATGGAAATTGGGTTTCAAGGCATTCAAGACAGAAAACAGGAGACACTTCTTCACACAGAGAGGCGTCACAATCTGAACAAACTCCCCAGTGATGTGGCTGAAGGATAATTTGGGAACATTTAAAAATAGACTGGATAGGATCCTTGGACCACTTAGTTATTAATGGACACCAAACGATCAAAATGGGTTGAATGGCCTCTTCTCGTTTGTAAAGTTTCTTCTGTTCTCTAAATGTGTTGATAAATGGAATGGAATAAAGGCAATAATTGGAACAAGATTAGTAACAAGTACATTCTAATCAGCCATCATTATCCAAATGATCCTAGGAGGAGATAAAATATTGTCTACTTGTCTAAAGTCTATCAGTACAGGACAAGGAATACGGCAAAGCATTCTGAATAGTAATGGCACCACATAAAATACATATCGACAGCCTCACTAAGACTCACTGGAGACTTGGGCTTCCATCTGTCCTTCAGCTCATAGCAGCAGGTTAATTGTGAGCCTCTCCACAACCAACAAATATATCCAGAACATGGCTGTGGTGTGTTTGACAAATGTTTTGGTATCAGTCTATTTCAGTATGTATCCCCATCAGTGCAACCATGTTCCCTGACAATTTCTCCCAGAGAGAACCATTCCCAAAGACATGACACACTGGCAGTTGTGCAGTATGTCCCCTAACTCTCTGTTATTATGTGTATGTTGTGCCACCTGTGGACAAGGTGAGAATGCAGGTCTACATGATTTCAGAGCACTACTGAGATCTCATTTGGGAGAACCTCGTGTGGGAATAGTCCACATGAATGTCAAGTTACTGGACAGGACATGGACTCTCTTGTCATCTTTGTGTTGCATGGGAGGCATGAGTCTAGGGGACCATTTTCCAGAGCTTAGAGAGACCCTGCTCTGGCCATTCAGCAGACAGGAACTGTTCTGCAAAACAATGCAACACGATGATAAGCAGAGAAACTCCCATCGTTTTTCAAGGATGTGGTACCTGGCTGTTGAAGAGTTCAGCCATCTTTTTCTTCAGCCACATTAGGATTTGAACTGCTGTCTCAGCACACCCCCTGTATGATCCACACAACCTCCCCAGCAGGGTGACAAACTTGCTGTGACAAAAAAGTGATCCCTTAACACACAGTCAAGCTCAGAGATGGATGACATCACCATAACAGGCTCATACACACTGAGCCACATTATGCTATGCAAACATGCTTTGCAGATGCACTTCCTCTGTGTAGGATTGTTTAATTTAATTTATGTTGAAATGAAACGAATGCTCGATTAGATGAGCCACTGTAACTTCACTTAAACATCAAACGTTGAGGTCTGCAATGAAGGTGATGTTAATACAGTTATTTTGGTGTTTTACAAGAATACCAATGAAAGTTACCAGCAGTTTTGAGAAAATAATATATAAGCAGTGGAAATTTTAGTCTTGCAGATATATTCACACTCCATTTTCATGTTGGTCAATGTAAAACAGTAGAAAAATACTAGTGTGGACCCAGCCCCAAATTCACAAGGGTTTAGATTTTTCTGCAGTGTCACTTTAATTCAACCCAGAGCAATCCAACACCACAGCTGGGATCAACTCCCAAGTGGCTGTCTTGCTGTTTGACGTACGGCTCTGCAGTAACACAAGTTACCAGGTACTGGTAGAGTGTGCAAAGTCTTAAAACTGAACGTCTCCCTCTGTACCCCACCCCCACCCCTCCAATGACCTCAGGCTCGCAATGTAAGAGATGTCTGGATATTCCAGTGGTGACTAATATTTTTCTGGCACTCAACACAGAGAAGGGGCCAACGGAAACGCACGGAGAAAGAATAGCTGGGAGACTGGAGGCAGCCTACATTTCACATCAATATAAAGCTGGCGCTTTGGGCTTGAGCACAGCATAGGACACTGGTGGACACCATGTTGGTGCAGGAAAGCACTGAAGAAGCAATATCCTCTGGACAGACCTCTTGGATTTTGCAGGGTTTTGCCTTCAAGATTTCTAATGGCTTCCAAGGAAAATAAAAACTTAATGCAGTCTTAATGCAGCCTAATGACAGTGTTGGTAGAGCACCTAGTATACACACATACTGTATGTATGTAATATATATATATATATATATATATATATATATTCTTATGTACATTATACATCATTTTCAGTATCAGTCTAATGATTCTTTGTGGAGATTTAATGTGTTTTCTGCACAAACTTAATTAAATCACTTGCCTCTGAACTCAATGTGATGCATCTGTCAAAGTGTAAGCATTGTTAAACTGCGCCGTTGTTAACCTGGCATTGCTCACGTTGTTCAGCAATTAGGGAAGGTGTCAAGAGCTCTCCATCTCACAGGAAAACACTTTACTACATTGTTCCATTCACTCAATTTTTGGGACAACTAGTAAATAAAGGTTCACTGATACAGATGTGTTTCCGAGATGCACGAAACAGCTCAGAAAGGCACGGTAAGACAGGCGTGTTAGCGGCCAGCTGTTTGTCGTAGTTTAGAGGAGGGGTACACGGCTCAGGTCCTGGGGCTCTGCGCCGCCGTCAGGTTCTCATTCCTCGTGAACTCACTCCTGATTTCACTAATTATGGCCTTAATAGGACTCATTTTACAGCTGCTCCTGTGTCTCGGGGTGTTTTTAAGAGGCCTATAAAAGCTGCAGGTCTGAATCAGGCCCAACAAGGGCTGCATTTTAAAAGCTTCTCATGGACGAGTCCAGGGAAAGTCGTCAGGGTTTTAATTGTGCACATCTTTCGAAATCCACGGAGATTGGTCATACAGTCTTAAAGATACAGATTGAGTAGAAGCTTGCCAGGAGGTCAGTCCAGCCCTAAGGACACATCAATCAGACAATCAATGTTTATTAAACATAGAGCCCTTTGCAAAGGAAAGATTACAGAGCAATTTTACGCATAATCTATACACACATTACCAGTAAGTGGACACATGGAGTACAGTACATGTGAACCATAAGGCACAGAAGAGAGACACACGACACAGGAGAAATCTCCCGATGGAGAAGATTGAACTCTGGTGCCTAATGACGGCCTCCCCTCCAGGTGGACAGTGTCATGGTGGCATCAGTGTTGTTATGAACACAAGGCTGGCTGTCCAGTGTGTTTTCTATGCCACCAAAAAACTGCAGTCAGCTATCCAGAGCCCAGGAAATGCCAGTCTAGTGTCAAGAGTCAGGAATCTTGATCCTGATCCACCGTCCCCAGGTCACCAGCTCCGTCAATTGCTAGAATGGGTCCATTGTCTCAAGTGCACCTTCCTGGGTCATCATGTTGATTTACCATCTTGAGGTCAGTTAGAGGGAGGGTTGCCCAGTGCCAGCAGGGCTGTCAAGGCGAGGGCTTGGAGGATAACACAGAGTGGAGTGTCCCAGCATTGGCAGAGGGAGGGGAGACATGCGGACAGCTGAACTGCACTGCGGCGCCTGCGCCAGGACCCTCTGCGGCACTGTAGGGTTTACAGGTAGTTACGGGTTACAGGTCGTAAACTCCCTGTGGGGGAGAATGGTTATGTTCACCAATTAAGCAAAATAATCAATTAAAGTAAATGAAGGGTTTGAAATTAAATCCAGAAGCGGCCGCTGTCAGAACGGCCTCCTATTTCCAGCACTCCTCATCCCAAGGTAGTAACACAAAACAGACTTTGCAATTAATTTAAATCTCGCCCTGTGTGTTGAATGACAGCAGCACAGCCGCCATCACTGAGCCGTTATTGTGTGTTTATGTGAATCCTGGTCGCAGTGGATCATGGCCCAGACTCACACCAACACCCCAATACCATGTGGACTAAATGGGCAACAGATACATGGAGCGATTATTTGATCCATGTATCTGTGTTGCAACATGGTAGAACTTTCTCCATATTGAAGAACCTGATCTTGGGTTTGAAGGTGATTTCTGACCCTGAAACTCCCTGGACTTGGACAGCAGTAGAGCTCACAACACAACGACTGCAATGCCATCAATACAAGCATCAGCATTCGTACAGCTTTCCCTTGATCACTGTTGACCCCTAGGTGTTTTGTCTGGGGCCATGAGAACCACACACGTGTGTATTGTTTCACTCTGGAAGGTATGACCCATTACCAACACATAAGGAGGGTTAAGGAGATGTTTCTGCAGTGTTTCTTTTATTCATCAATTTATTTTTTAATACTTAAAAATGAAGAGGCTTCAACACACCTCCACTGGTAGCCAGGCAATCACATATATCAGTGAACTATGAAATCTGTTCATTATTAACTGAGCAGTAGAATGAAGATCCCAGGTTTAAAATGTCAGCTGCTTGGTTTCAAGTGAATATCTTTGTTATACAAGTGTAACAAGCTTTCCAGAGAAAAACATTCCCTCTGCAGACTGCTACGGTGTGTTATGATAAAAGCAGTCCGTTGCCCCATCGCCATTGTCACTGAAGTCCTGTGTGGTTTCATCTCCACCAAAAACAACTATGATCTGCTTTTTTGGGGGGCTTTGGAAATGTTCATCAGAGGAGTTGAGCAATTGTTTTCAGAATGGATTTGTTCATGCCTACATCTGCAAATACTAATATTCACTTACAGGAGAAACCAATTCAAACCTGCCACACCAGCTTCATTGACTATAAGATCATATTTAAGCAGCTTAACAAAATCGGATACTTTTCTGAGCCACTGTTAAGCTATCTGGGGTAAAGAGAATGTATTTAGATGAAGATAACTAGATTACTTAAATATAAACTTTCTGTAGTTTTCCACTGTGAGTTACTTATTGGATCCAAAACGCGATGCTCTCAAACTGGCTATTCGGACTGTTCTGAAATGTGTAGCAGATGTGTGGAGGTATTCCTGTCCCACGTGTGAGAAATATACTGTATATCTATCTCTAAGTGACATTTATAACCTGCATCAAAGCTGCGGGTGCATTTTTTACAACGTCCTGAGAAAGAAAGAAAGAAATAATTCATATTTATTCTACAAAATGAAGATGCACCAAACATTCAGTTTTCTCGTGGTGTTTGGTAATCATTGTCAAAAAACCTGGGTGTGAGTGTTTCAGTTGTGGGTTTGTATTTGTAAAATGCTGAGATTAACTTAACTGTATTGTACAGCTGTGTTGATACTGTCCTATGCAAAAATATCCTGTTAAACTTAACTCACAAAGAATTCAGTGCATTTCAGTCTCCTGGTCTTTTATAAATCACACAAATGATACAAGAGAAGATCCAGAAACATTTCTCCTCCCGTGCATCTATGCAGATGTGCTCTCAGTGCTGATTGACTGCAGTGTTATTATGGACGCTGCTTATTCAACTTTCTCTTCCCCAGTAAGAGAGTATGTGGATGTGGGGGTGGGGAGGATGGTGCCCTGGCCTGGGCTCCCCCCAGTTAAACAAGGATCCACGCAGCTCCCTGCTTTTGGACAGCATAGACAGGCGTGTCTCTTCATGTCTTTTCAAGTTGGAGGGGTTGGGGGGGGAGTGAAATGAGATCTCCTGAAGACCTGCCTTTTGTCTTCTGTCCTTCAACAGAGCAGGAATTTTGAGCTTCTTTTCTAAAGAGGTGTGTTTAAAAACAGACATGCGCGATTTAGAAACTGGAGAGTATAAGATAATATTGTGCACCAATTAGATGTTTTTTTCTAAAACACTTTGAAATCCGAATACGAATCTGAAGACGTGGAGATTCATTTATTTTTGTGGAAAGTTCAATTGCAACTGTAGAAAGTAGCTGCAATTCCTGTGCGCATGAAGTGGGTTGAATTCAGCCCTGTGCAGAAATGTCTGCAAAAGCAATTGTGTGTCGGTTATGGTTGCTGTCTGTATTTGAACATGTCAGATAAAAAAAGGCTGCAATTGCAGATCAGGCAATGCTTTTTATGGCCATTTTCATCACGCAGATTTGAAGTTAGCAGTCATGAATCTGACGCTATTTATATGATTAATGATTAAAATACAATAAATAAACAAAATAATACATTTATTGCAAAAAAATGAAATAGAAACCAAAAAAAACATATTTTAAATTAACTGAAATAGTGGGTCTTTTAAAACTGGTGTTCAGAGGAACCACGGGGAGTGACAATCTCACAAGAAGATTAAACCAACCCGAATCCTATTCGTTTGAAAACGCTTTTATGCAACTCTACTGATCGGTCATGGTGCTTGAATACAAAGTGTTTAAAACATGATGATACCAATGCAATTAAAATGCATTGCTGTAAGAGTGCCAGAAACCTGTGATTTGTATTTGTTTGGTGGTGTCAGGTCTGTGCAATCCGTGCCGCTGTCCCTGGATGAGAAAAGCGCACAATGCGAGTCCCATCCTCCGCGCAGCCCGACGCACCTGGAGCCGCGGGGTCTCAGGTGATGCCCGGGCGCTCAGTGTCCACCAGCGGCTGGACAGACGGACAGACGGACAGACAGACAGGCAGCTCCTGCGCCGCATCCCAGCCAGACGAGACTAAAAAAAGTCAGAAAAAATGTCACTCTTTGCTTTTTAAAGCCTCCGATTGTCCACGTCCTCAAAAGAATGGATCTAATTAAAACAAGTGCCTTCGTCATCAGCGCAAACCCTTGCCAATATCCTTCAGAGGGCTGGAGATAGGGGACCACATGACCTGGAGGATCTGTCCTGGGATGGGAGGAAGTCTGGGGTTCCTCCACTCGGATTGGTCCGGGGGCTGATTTTTGACACGCAGACAAAGGCACCTCCTGCCATATAAATAGGGCTGATTAGACTTTATTATTTTAGCATCACGGCAGCAGGTTTCTGCTAAGTTTGGAGTTACTCTGGTCACCACAACTGTATGCCTGCTTGTTATAATTAAAACCCAGGGCTCTGCAGCACAAGGAGTCTGCATGTCTGATTACTAGACATGCTCAGCTTTGTGGATACTCGGATTGTGTTGCTGCTTGCAGTAACTTCTTACCTAGCATCATGCCAATGTAAGTTTTATTTGTCTTTTTTTATCTCCCAAGGATTGCAATCTTTTGTCTTTCGTTTAAGAGGATTTTGCTGCGCGTAAATTAATGTTGATTGCTCTGGATTAACGTTGCAGTAAAAGGTGATACTGGGATATAACACACACACACAAAAAGTGCGTTAAAGTGTATCTTTTGTGTGGCAATCGCAGGCTGGCAATCAGAAGTTTTGATTGACCTCCTTTGCGGCTGTGGGTGCCTGCTGCTTGTGATTTAAGGACAGTTTTGATGTATTGGCAGGTATAGACCCACTTATGGACCTCAAAATAATGTGAAAATGGTGAAGTAAAACTAGTCCACAGGGTTTTTCCCTTCACCCCGTGTGTTCAACAAATTTGTTTCGAAATAAAGGATTTTATAACAAAATGCGAGGCTTTGTCTTAAAAATTGCGCTTCTAGGGATGGAAGTTTGGGCGTTGTACTGATGTTCTTCCTAAGCGATGGAGAAGTTTGGTCTTTATTATAGGCAGGTTAAAATCTGCCCCCTGGCGGACTTATGGAGGATTTGCATCAGACCTTAAATTTGGCTGCCGACCAATTCATTTTTAAGATGTGAATCAGTATAAAACAATGACGTGGCCCGGGGGGGAGTTCAGTTATGTTGTTTTATGACTGTCTTTGATTTTTATTTTTTAAATATTGTCAATTACGGCAGAAAATATAATAAGACATTGAGATAATGATTAGGTCTAGGCTGAATGGCATACAAATATATTGTAAAATGTAATCTGCCAGTCTCATAAGTTGGATAACATCATTATTCTTATATGTTCATTTTCTATTATTTAAACCGTAAACTGGTGAAATGGACTTATTCCATGGTGTGTTGTGACGCCCCCTGGTGGGCCTGTTAACATGTTTTTTAGTTTAATTATGTGCATATGGCAAGATGGCAAGTGTGTCACCAGGACTGAGGCATTGATCAGGTTATTATCTTATGTATTGATTTTTTCCCGGGAATATATTGAGTATTTGTTAAGTGAGAGCAGGCTGCTGGGATATTTAGCAGGAGATTGGGAAGATGGGAATTAATGTGGGCTTTATACTAGTTCAGCTCTGGGACTTTTATTGTAGCTTGAACAGGAGTATGAAACATCTAATCTTTATATATTCAGTGAGTGAATGTAATATAATCAGGCTGATTTATTTACTCTTTTAAAAAAGATCACAACTGGGCCCATATGCATCAGGTGAAATGCCACTGGCTGCTGTGCTTTTTCAGAGGCCTAAAGATATTAACCATTGACCTGTGCTCTTTAATCGCGTGTTTCCTTTACAGTCGGCCTTCAGCTCCAGAAAGAGAAAGCTCAGTTAATCATTATATTTAAATCTCACCAGTACAGAGCCCTGCGCCGAGGTACACTTAAATATACCCTGCAAATACAGAATCTACATGCTTGTGTTTACGTGGTATTTAAGATAATGTCTAGCATGACACCCATGTGCTGATTACAAGACAAGGGCTTTCCCACCACAGCCCAGCTGGAGCTGCCTGGCCAGGCCGGGCAGCAGGGAAAGCGGGCAGGGAGAGTTCAATACCACCTGGGGCGCATTATAAGATTTAACATTGAATTGTGTGCATTAAAATAAATCAAGCAGTGCAATTATAGAATTATAGCATCATAAACTCATCATTTACAAAAGTGCTTAGAGTGATGGTTTATATATAGAGAGAGATTGATTCAAGGCTTTAAACACCTAGATGTTCTGTGCTGATAGCAATGATCTCATTTAATTTGAAGATGCTCATATATGTAATTTAAAGTACATTTTCCATCTAGCAATGGCTGGTTTCACTAGACTGATATTATTGATACTGCAGATCAAGAACTGATTGATAGTATGTTTTTTATCAATGGTATTATTATTATATTAGTGATACATTAATTAAAACATTCATAGATATAAATATAAAATATGGTTTCATTTGTTCTCCATTTTAATGATTCTCCCCTAAGGGAAATGTTTTATAAAGGATATATTTCAGTTTGCATAATTAAAAGTAATTACAGCTTTCAGTGATTTTATTTCAATTACTATGAATATTATATACGTCACCAGTTTTTACAGCATTTTTACAATACATATTTAAGAGCAATGATCAATAGCATCTATAAGAACATCAGCTACTTTTAATATTTCTGTGATTATTTTCAATTAAGCAAGCTTGTAGACTGATTTAATATCCAATTCTAATTCTCTCTCTCTTTCTTTCTCTCTCTCTCATCCCCCCTTCGATTTTTCAGACGAAACGGTTAGTACATTTTTGTTGAACTACCAGCTGTTATTTGAATCAGATATGTTTTTACCTTCTATTCTGCAGTTTTATCTGTCCGTCTGACCCAGTTCAGTCCCTGTGAGGTGTTTTGTGGTTGAAAAAAAATCCCCTCCAATCACCTGGACTTTCATGAGTCCAGAATCGTCCGACACAGCCCAGTGTGTCAATAACAGATCTGACCTCTATTGGTCTTGGGAACTGTCTGTAACCCAGAAAAGACCACCTTGGCCCAAAGTCCCAGAGGGGCAGGACTACCTGGAATAGTTTAAAAAGAGAAGGAAAAGTTTGGGAAAGGAAAATAACCTGGGACTGGGCAGGGATTTTCTTTCTCTACAACACATTTCCCAAGGACTGTGGATATGCTGAGGTCAGATGAGTTGCTATAAAGTCATAATTGATTTTCTATCACATAGTAATTACTTAACTGGCAGCGCTAAGATGACCAAAGATGAGAGAGATTCAGTTTGGCTATTTTAATTAATTATATTATATTGCCACAAATGTTTATTCTTTGTTATTGTGAATGACTTTTCAGCTTCAGTGTTACTTCTGAATTGAACAGGAAAGGTGTCATATTTTTAATGATGTAGATCTCAGTCACTTTCATTGTATCCATATATGTGAATTAGATATCTCATTAAGTACCAGCTGTTAAGTATGACTTCATAGAACATAAATATAATCAGTATGGGTCTTTATCAGCTAATAATTAACTTCATTCTGTTTTTGTGTTGTTTGTTTTTGTTTGTATAGGGACCAAGGGTGAGCAACATTATTTTATCTAAAATCAAACCTCAGATTTCTAGTGTTTAATCATAGGCCTTGGGTGGGACAGAATTATAACACTTAATGTAATAACCCTGGTGAATATGATACAATACCACATTACTGTATTTACTCTTATTTGCTGAATTGAAGATGTAAATAAATGACAATGCACTCAATATGACCAGACTATTAGACTTCTAGTTTTTCTCTGCAAGGAAACAATTCCATTTGAAGACTTTTAAATGCTTATTAGTTTAGTTTGGGCACACATCTGCCTGTCTTAGTGCCCATGTGTCTGTGTTGTGGATCACCCTGCCTGTTGTGTAATCTGGCTTCGTTTGGCTTCGCAGGGCCCTCAGGGAGACAAAGGACCCTCAGGTGACAGGGTAAGCATAGGAACATAGCTTTTCTTTACACACGCGCTGGAGAACTCAGGCCTCACATTCCTGCCTGCGGGGCCGATGCGCTCAGACCTGTCGGGATTATTTCTGCGATTGTAACGTTCACTTGGAGAGAGGTTTCTTACCTTAACGTACTATAGTTGCGAACCAGGGACAGAAACCCAGAGACAGCTGGTGTCGCTGCAGCCACGGCTCTGTCCGTCCCTCTCGCTCTAAAGGTGAAGATTAAAAGTCACCTTTGAACAGTTCCTGAGTGACTGAGGAGGTCAAAAGGTGACCCGGTGGCCAGGTCAATTTTCTCAAGCCCCGCCCCCTCGTTAGGAATATAATTTTATTAAATTGTATTTATTTTTCTTTCTGGATACTGCAATATCATAAGAATTAGATAATAATAATAATAATAATAATAATAATAATAATAATAATCTAGATTTGTTAGTTTTTATGGAACCTAGTTTTTATTATTCAAAATAATATACATTATTACTTTGTTATTTATTTTCACCGTATTTCTATTATTATTATTAATAGTAATATCATTAATATAATTATTTGGAAGCTAGTGTTCCTGGAGTCATTTTTGGGGAAGAGGTTTTATTTTCTCTAGAGATACTACAGAGTTACTATAAGACGCAGCAGATCTACCCACATCTACCCTTTAGGCCTTTAAAAATGTTAAGAGCAGAAATGTCCAGTAAACGCATGTAAACTGCTGTTGTTGAGAATGTTTGCTATTAATCCAATCTGTTTAAAATCTGTAATATATACTGTTATAGACTTTTATAGCGATATTGTTCAGTTGTATTTTGTTTCCGTTATAATGACAGTAATTCGAGTGACTACTAGCAGTAGAGAATGCTGTGAATCCCATTATCTTAACGGTCCCATCGTTCAGAAACCCTGTCCGCGTGGCTGACGCTGCCGTGTCCGTCCCTCTGTTCTCAGGGTCCTCGAGGTGCAAACGGCAGAGATGGTAAACCCGGACTTCCTGGCCCACCCGGCCCCCCTGGACCCCCTGGCCTCGGAGGAGTGAGTTTGAACCTTTTTATTTATTTATTTTATTCTCCACACTGTTTTCAGCAACTTTTTGGTGTGCATTTCGGATTTTTATGAAATCGGGACCTACGCGAATAAGGCGGCGTCACTTATCTCAGTTCAAAACCACACCGCACTGGTCCTGCGGGTTTCTGAAGCTGCTCTCTAGGCCTCAGACCACTTCAACGCTGTGGCCCACCGGTCAGCACTCTGACATCAACCTGACACACTCTTCTTGTTTGCCAGAGGAGCTTTCCACCTGCGTAATGCTAAACCTGCAGATGCTTTTCTGCAGATGTGATCGTGGGATCAGGCCTGTATTGAACATCTCCGTATCGGGACTCTTGTGGATGTTCTGCAATAGGATGGGCCTTGGACCGACACACTGCCCTCCCACTGAGCTCAGAGCGCCTGAAGCCCTGGGACTGGTTGCCTCAGAAATAACACACAGAACTCAAATAACAGGTCGAGGGGAAACCAATGGAAACTGAACTCAAGATATAATCTACTGACCACTGATCATCAGTTGAGCTGCACCTGAATCGCACAGATCATGGCTGCTGTGCGTCAGTGATTGGAGCTGTGAACACAAGCAAGCGTACGCCTCTTAAATACAGGCGCACCGAAGGGAAAGATGACACATGAATAAATAACTCAACCAGGCAATATAAAACACATTGAGAAGTAAAAACACGCTCTGTATTCAGCTAGTCCATTGATCACTTATTTAATTATTGAGAAATGCTTGGATTTCCAGTCCTGCTTAAGACCCCCTGTACAATGGAGGCTCCAGTTCGTGTTTTGCTCTCCGGTGCTTTTCACTCCATGTGAACTAGAAGGCCACCGTTTACCAAAGATGCCCCCTTTTTTGCGACACTCTATACTGCTATAAATTCAGCCTTTTAAAAACTTCTCAAGGTAGAAGAATGCACCAGCTCTTGTTGGCCTGCACTTCCTCAACATTTCAAAGACAGCCGTGCGCAATCTGCAGCTTTACTCTTTTTGTACAGTGCCCTCTCATTAAGGTAATTTCCTTAATTAAGTCATTAGGTAATTTTAGAAAAATACAGAGATACCGTTCACGTAAATATTCCGCTGGCAATATTCCGAATTGTTTTTATCATATCCATGTATTCTGCCACGGTGTGCGGTGACTGCGGTGCAACTCAGGCTTTTGAACAAATCGGGACGTGAGGCAGGATTGTGGGCAGTTCATGATGTTTTACAAGAATGCACAAATAAACTGGGGTCAGCGTTCGTGTTTATCCTTCAGGATGTTGTTGTGTCCTCTGTATTATATAACTGTCCTCATTCCTGAAACACCAATACAGACTAAATATGACATTTCTACATAGCATCTGAATTCTGACTCAATATTTGGACTTCCTGAAGCATTGTCTCTAAAACACCAGCAATAAAGCAATCAACAGACCGGTCTCTGACACACTGACGAGGGCATCGATGTCTCTCTGTGGACCAAGATATGCAAAATAGACTGGATAGGATCCTTGGATCAATTAGTTATTAATGGACACCAAACGAGCACAATGGGGCGAATGGCCTCCTCTCGATTGGACACTTTCTTATGTTCTTATATAACCCCTTTGTGTAATTGACTGAGAGACGGTAATGCACTGAATTAATCAGCTCCTGTTTTTCTTCTTTACAACAGAACTTTGCTGCTCAGTATGACCAATCCAAATCTGCTGATCCCGGTCCAGGACCCATGGTAAGGAAACCTGCCACTGACCAGCTGTTTTCCTACGAAATGCCAATACATTGAGCTGCATTTAAGCTTTTTTGGATGTACTGTTTGTCAGTTATGAAGGAACATATATATATAATCTAAGGAGATATTAATATGATTTATAGCAGAGATACATGATTCAGTGGGTAGGAGACATATATACCGCCTCAACATTGCCTTCAGACATTATTTGATTAAAAAAATGAAATTCAGCTTCACACCAACGATTAAAAACATAAACATCAGCAGTTTTGTAGCTAAAAACAAACATTGTATCTTCATGGAAGCTTTGAGTCTGTTTCGCTGATGTTAAAACAGTGTCGCTCTCACTATCCTCACATGTATGATGCTGCTACAAATACATACATTGTCTTTAACCCCAGAGCCAATTGCCATCCTTTCTTCACATCATGGGAGGTGTGAGATTAAAGCCTAGAGAAGTGGAGTGTAGTTTAAAGGAGGACAGCGAGGTTAAACAGGGTTTAACAGAGTGGTTGAACAGAGTGCGCTTCATTCTGTTTCAGGATGCTGGAGCACCTTTTAAATGTGCACTTTGTGGCTCCACCCTACATTGTTTAACTGGGGAAACTATATCTCCCTCCGGGTTTAATCTTGTGACCTTAAACTGATAGAAGGAGCTGCAGTGTGTTGATGCAGGGAAAGGGCAGGTTGCTCCCAAACTGGATGGTCCCAGACAGTCACAGGGGAGACTAGATTAAAGAGCCAGATTAAATCACATCTGACCCACCGGCTCATAGCAAACAGCTAAATTTAGTTTTCTGTGAGTCAAAGGGTGTTGTTTTTTAATATCGTGCAGAAACAGAAACTCAGAAGCAGTCAGTCGGTGCAGTAAAGAGGAGCTTGCCTGGTCCACCTGCAGAGAAACCATTACCAAGCACGTGTGTGTAGAAAAACACTTATAGATTTCCTGCAACCAATTCTACATTCAGCAATAACCCCCCCACACACACACACAAACACTCGGTGGGGTAACTCCTATGTATAACTCCTCCTCTAACAATAGTTTTTAATGATGTTTAACCCTAATGTATATATTTCCCAGGGATTCTAGAGGTATCCATTTAAACATCTTAGTGTCTCAGCATTGACATAGATTTGGAATGTAGTATTTGCCACTGTTGGTTGGAACAAAGTTGTATTTATTCTGGTCCTCTTTATAGTCATTATTACTAATTGTAGTAGTAGTAGTAGTAGCAGTAGTAGAAGAAGTGGATATACTGGATGCAAGTGTCAGACGAATGCTGAGGAAATCTGGCCCGTTGTCTGGTTAATTAGAGGAGGGGTCGGACATATGTAGCTTCGTTAATAATACAAGGAAACAAAACACAACCAATGAGACTGATCTAGCAGGACTGTCCTTCCGCCGACATTGTCAGAGGTGTGCGTACCTGAGGAACAACAACACCAGGAAGCAGCATCATTCATCTGATATACAAAATAATCAGCACCGTTTTCCATGTCACTGTTATCAGGATGATGTCATTATTAGAAGTAGTAGTAATATAATTTAAAATAATAATAATAATAATAATAATAATAATAATAATAATAATAATAGCTGTATATGTGCTATACGTTGTGTCCTGAGAGATACCGTGTTCAGGTTTCTAACCCCTGGTCTGTGTTGTATTGTGCAGGGCTTGATGGGAGCAAGAGGACCCCCCGGACCTCCTGGCTCTCCTGTGAGTGTCAACCAAAGCCATACAGACAGTAAAGGAGCTGCCATTGTTTTAATGTACAGATATATATACACATACCTGTGTGTGTGACAGTTTCTTTCCTGTGTCTCCATGCTTAGGGCCCACAAGGTTTCCAGGGACACCCCGGTGAGCCAGGCGAACCCGGACAGACTGTAAGAACCTATTGTTTCTCCAGCACCGCCGCCACTGCTTCGGCACGGTGGCAATTAGATAGGAAGGCCGGGAGACGGACACACCTTTACCAGTCTCTTTTTCTCTCCAGGGCCCAGTCGGACCTCGCGGCCCTGCTGGTGGAGCTGGGAAATCCGGTGATGATGTACGTTTATTATTCTTTCTTTCTTCTTCTTTGTTTTTCGGGTCTGTGATGTGATACACGTAAACAATTATTTGTGCGTTTTTGTGTTGTAGGGTAACAATGGCAGACCCGGCAAACCTGGAGACAGAGGACCTGCCGGAGCTCAGGTACGACGTCTTTCATTTTTCTTTTTTCTTTTTCCCTGTTTAGAAATAGGCTAGCTTTGGATATTGTGGCCTCAGCTGTCTTCTGGAGAGCCAGTAGAAAGTCAGATGAGCCAGAGACCAAATTACAACTCATTAGTTGAGTCCACGACCCACCAAAACATGTAATGCAAGCTCTAACTCCTAAGCTTAAACCTACAAATCTTGTATCTGTCCATTATGATTGAAAAAGCTGCTCTTTGCCTAAAGGTCAGGCATACAGTGGGCAACAGAGCTTGTAAAAGCCACAATCTGATTGTCCATTAGGAGCAGATAAACTGGAACAAAGTGAAAGCACATCGTTAGTGTCATTAAGTTGCTCCATTCCAGGACATGAAGGTCTCTAGGTTAAACCAAAGCTGGCAAGCGTTTCAGATAATTAATTGACATTGGTACCAGATAGGCAGGTCAGTTGAGATCACACCCCCACAGACGAGGGAATTAAAAGTGTGTGTGATAGATACCAGCATCCTGGAGATCATCAATAGATCCGACTAGTAATGGAGTAACCAAGTTTAGCGATCGATCTGCAGTCTATGAATACCGATTGACCTTTTTAAAAGAAAACTGAATCTGAGGATTTTCATCTTTTCTCATCATGATAACCTGCCATCCACCATGGTTAGCAATCCCTACCCTTATCAACTTTCAGTTTTTCACACCATATGCTTATGCCCATTCAAACCTAATTATCTTGTCCCTTAGAATTTCAAATGTGTAAATTTGGCCACCAATGAGTCTAGCACATCATTTTTTTGTCTATCCGGTGCATCTCTTCGCTGTCTGCACTACAGTAGACATAAACATGTTGACTTGTTTAGCCATTCCCCTGACAGTAACCCTGAGAAGTATAATTATATGATTTATTTTTTGATTGATAGTCCTGGACCAAATCAAAACTTTTACCCACTTGTCCATCGGAAATATGCACAAGGGAGAGATCCCTGTCTGTCCAAAAGCCACCATCAAGAATTGTGATTGGCAAGTGGGTCAACGTTTTGAGTTGATATGAGCCTTAATGGGATTCCAGTGTTACTTACTGGGACCCCATAGTATTCCCCGCCTGCATCCAAGCTCTCCTTCAGGGGTAACAATGTTGTAGTGTGAGGTGTTTCCTAGATCATGGTTTCACAGGTGGAAAGTGATGGTGATTGGTCTAACTCTTCCCTCCTCTCCTCTTCACAGGGTGCTCGTGGCTTCCCCGGAACCCCTGGACTTCCTGGCATGAAGGGACACAGAGTGAGTCCTGCTTCCTGCTCTCTCCTTTAAATTGACAGGAAATCCAACATTCAGCTGCGTTGATAGGGACCCTGTGTTGGTGTTGCCCTTTTTCTTCCAAAGGACTACGTTTACTTCCCCCTTCCTCAGCATCTCCTCAGTCTTTGCCCAAAGGATGGGTGAACTTGGGGAATGAGGAAGTAAAACTTGGTCTACCCAATAGGGCCGAAGTCCTTCTAAAGAAACAAGGGTAACAGCAAGACATGGAGCTGAAGGTTTGTCTTATAAGCCAAGTTAATGCATGGCCATTTGATTATCCTTGCCGGCAGGCTGATGTGTCTTCCCATCTGAAGATGCTCTAACCAGGACAGGAGAGACAAACACAGGAAGGACACGGTCATTTGACGCCTATAAGACCTCAATAATGATCCAGACTGTAGATTAACCCATGATTTGGCAGTATCCGTTAACAAAGAAAATGTGAGCAAGAGGCAGGGTGGAAACAGAACTGAAGTATAGTATAATCATGAAATATTAAATGATAAATAAATTAATTGTACATAGATGGCCTTTTTCTGGTATTGAACAAAGGAGTCATAGCTGTTCTTAGGCCTCACGCCTCATCACCAGCGATGTCCTTCGATGGCGGAGCAAGCTCAAGCGAGAGCAAAAGGGCAAACGGGCTAAACTGTGCAGAATGGATATCAATATTCTCCCTCTTCCTGTCACACAGGGTTACACTGGCCTGGACGGACGCAAGGGAGAGCCTGGTGCAGCTGGTGCCAAGGTAAGGTACCCTCCCAGCATGCTGAGGTCTTAGACGGACACACAAGTCACTAAACCCAGACAGTGCTCACTTCCTTTCAAACCACAGAAACGATTTGAATGCTTTGGCACCATTAGCTTGAGAAGACAAGCCTGATGGAGAACATGTTTGAAAGCTGTTATTGAGTCCCAGGTGTAATAACTGTGTTTTGTTCAACCCACAGGGTGAAAATGGTGCTCATGGTGAGAATGGTTCTCCAGGACAGGCGGTAAGTTTGTTCTGGAATCATGCACGCCCTACAGTGCATCACACTTTCATTATTACATCCGAGCGCTGCAAGTGTCTCGTTCCCTGCCCGGACACCCCTGACCTGCGTGTGTTTTGTTTCCCAGGGTGCTCGTGGTCTCCCCGGTGAGAGAGGGCGTGCTGGCCCTGCTGGTTCAGCTGGTGCTCGTGGTAGCGATGGCAACAGTGGTCCCTCTGGCCCTGCCGTAAGTACCCCGTCATTGTCAGCCCCTGCTATCCAACCCGCTGACCCTCCACAGCCAGAGCAGGAAAGGGCGGTTAGGTTGGTTAATGTTTTCCCAGCGCAATTACACATGCCAGCAATATTACCCCCGTATCTTTTATCTTCTACTTTAATTGAGAGTTTAAAAAAGTGGACGAACTTATTGTTGAGGACTGACACGCTTATGTTGGGAGGTGTAAGGAATGTGAGATTGTACGACAGACTAGAAATGAAGCAGAAGTGATTTAGCATTGACTTCAGAAAGGCACCAAGAGTCCTGCAGGTTTTCACAGCTGCTATCATAATTTATGAAGGTTAACATCTCTCGGGTACATCCTTACAGCGGTGGAGATGTTTAGGTTGTAAATACATGACAGTATGTGCAGCGAGTGTAGGGGCTGTTGGGGTTCTTCAGTAGCATCCAGGTGGGTTCAGCTGTGACAATCTGGGAGTGCTAAAAAACTGTCTCCTTGCTTTCTCTCCAGGGTCCTATTGGAGCAGCTGGTCCTCCCGGATTCCCAGGTGCCCTTGGACCTAAGGTAGGCTTTCCCTGAGCTTCTGCTCTTGAGCTTGTCTGTGATGGTTTACAAAATAGAAATCCCCAACCCCAACACCTTCAGAACATAGTAGAAAGCCATACAAAATGGTAGCCATCTGATGTAAACACACACACATCAGCCTTCATCCCTCATTGACCCAATACTGGGGGGAGGTCTCCTTAGCAAAATAGTGATTTGACATCTATCCATAACAGAATATGCAATAAACTCCTGCCGTAAACAAAAACACAACAAAATATCTCCAGTATCTAAATTGCTGCACATGCTTCCTCAATAAAGATATACGAAGCAAATCAATCTTGTTCTTCTGAGGAAAACATACACATATATTCATATATGTCCACACTCACGACTTCCCAAGTCTTCTGGCTACAGTGAGAAAGTGTTCCCCTCAGTTGCCTTCCTGAGCCGCTGTTGCCCCTGTGTGTGTCGCTGACTGTGCTGTGCTGTGCTGTGTCTACCCAGGGAGAGATCGGAGCAGTTGGTGCCACTGGTCCCACTGGACCCCAGGGAGGCCGTGGTGAGCCCGGTCCCGCTGGAGCTGCCGGCCCTGTCGGACCCCCTGTGAGTATCTCTACACCTGGAGCAGCGAACCTCATAGAATGAGTTGCATACGAGGCTTTAACAGCCTATTGCCTCACTAACCTGTTTCTCTTGCTTTCTTTTTTCAGGGAAACCCCGGAAACAACGGTCTTGCTGGTTCTAAAGGAGCTTCTGTAAGTCATCCCCCTTGTTTTCTGAAGGTTGTTTCTGTTCCGGTCCATATCAAATCTCAGAAACTGCTTGACCACAACGTCCTTTAAGAGCATTACACATTGATACTCTTTACATAATAGTTACTTTAATACTCATATGTAAAGAAAAGCTTTTTTTCTTTACCAGATCAGCACAAAAATACAATCTATACAGCTGTATGATTGATGCTTTGAAAAATAATCAATGGCATCTATTTTTATACATTTCACAGTGCCCTGGGAAGTGAAACTACATTAGCAAAGTTTAGGAAATTCTTGAAAAGCATCAGGTTGACCTTAATAAACCTGGTCCCGGACTGGACTAGCTTTAATATGTTAACCAGTCACAAATTAGGATAACTGTCTATAGTGTAGCTCTGTGCTGTTCCTGTCTGTCTCTATAGTGTAGCTGTGTGCTGTTCCTGTCTGTCTCTCTCTATAGTGTAGCTCTGTGCTGTTCCTCTCTGTCTCTCTCTAAAGTGTAGCTCTGTGCTGTTCCTGTCTGTCTCTCTCTATAGTGTTGCTCTGTGCTGTTCCTCTCTCTGTCTCTCTCTAAAGTGTAGCTCTGTGCTGTTCCTGTCTGTCTCTCTCTATAGTGTTGCTCTGTGCTGTTCCTCTCTCTGTCTCTCTCTAAAGTGTAGCTCTGTGCTGTTCCTGTCTGTCTCTCTCTAAAGTGTAGCTCTGTGCTGTTCCTGTCTGTCTCTCTCTAAAGTGTAGCTCTGTGCTGTTCCTGTCTGTCTCTCTCTATAGTGTAGCTCTGTGCTGTTCCTCTCTGTCTCTCTCTCTATAGTGTAGCTCTGTGCTGTTCCTCTCTCTGTCTCTCTCTATAGTGTAGCTCTGTGCTGTTCCTCTCTGTCTCTCTCTAAAGTGTAGCTCTGTGCTGTTCCTGTCTGTCTCTCTCTATAGTGTTGCTCTGTGCTGTTCCTCTCTCTGTCTCTCTCTAAAGTGTAGCTCTGTGCTGTTCCTGTCTGTCTCTCTCTATAGTGTTGCTCTGTGCTGTTCCTCTCTCTGTCTCTCTCTAAAGTGTAGCTCTGTGCTGTTCCTGTCTGTCTCTCTCTAAAGTGTAGCTCTGTGCTGTTCCTGTCTGTCTCTCTCTAAAGTGTAGCTCTGTGCTGTTCCTGTCTGTCTCTCTCTATAGTGTAGCTCTGTGCTGTTCCTGTCTGTCTCTCTCTAAAGTGTAGCTCTGTGCTGTTCCTCTCTCTGTCTCTCTCTAAAGTGTAGCTCTGTGCTGTTCCTGTCTGTCTCTCTCTATAGTGTAGCTCTGTGCTGTTCCTGTCTGTCTCTCTCTATAGTGTTGCTCTGTGCTGTTCCTCTCTCTGTCTCTCTCTAAAGTGTAGCTCTGTGCTGTTCCTGTCTGTCTCTCTCTATAGTGTAGCTCTGTGCTGTCCTTAACAGAGCCTCGCTAGAGTATAGCTCTGTCATTCCCCACCCTGCACTGCTGTAGTCTATAAAGTGTTCTGTTCTCCACAGGGCCCCCCTGGCATTGCTGGTGCTCCTGGTTTCCCCGGGCCAAGAGGCGGTCCCGGCCCACAAGGACCTGCTGGAGCGGCTGGTGCTAGAGGCAACAGCGTGAGTGATGCTGGACCCGACCTGTAATCACCTTCATGCTTCCGATCACTTATCGATCGCAAAATCTCTTTGCATTTATGAGGGTTTTGCCGGTTATTCAGAATGTTGTTATATCCCCGAAATACAGCCCAGAATAAAAAGCACAAAACTGTAAAAACTAGGAGGTTCACACACTGCAGTAGCCCAACAAATGAATCTGATCGAAAGTCATTTAGACACACACACACACTGATGTTGTGTTTATTTGTGTGAAGAGTCAGATTGTTGTGCTCAATCTATTCTGTACCAAGAGATGTCCCAGACGGCCAGAGTGTTAAATACTGGCCTTCAAGGTTAAAGTGCAATATCAATGTTTGAAGGCAAAGTCCATTAGCTCCTGGACAATATATGTCCACATCAATTACTGATGAATTTGAGAAAGTAAACATGAAACAGCATATTGTTACTCCAGCTTCTAGCCCAGGGTTATGGAACAGTTTGGCATGTCAAATGTTATCTAATTTTCTTCAGTAGAAGTAGGACACCATTGTTTTGCCCCTTTCATCCACAGCCCTAAAAATAAATTGGAGAAAAGACGCCACTTAAGAGTCAGTTTAGCCTCAGATTCAATAAGGTCCAATAGAAGTGGAATTTAAGAATTCTCTGTTCTTTTAAAGGTTAAATCATTTGGTGTTATTAAAAGAATTGAATATTGAATATTCAATTCAATTCAATATTGAACGGAAATTGAATAGATCTGTGACTCTAACCAGACTGTTTCCTTCCCACACAGGGAGAGCCCGGCCCCGCTGGACCCAAGGGTGAGACCGGATCCAAGGGCGAGCCTGTAAGTACCCCTTTTCCCTCCCAGCCGCCCCTCTCACTGTCCCAGGCTGATTCCTCCTCCCGGCACTAATGCACTGATGTCTGTGTTCCCCCCCCCTGCAGGGCAACGTTGGTCCCCAAGGTGCCCCTGGCCCCTCAGGAGAGGAGGGCAAGAGAGGTCCCAATGGAGAGGCCGGCGCCAGCGGAGCTGCTGGCAACCGTGGAGAGAGAGTGAGTGCCGCTTCTTTTCAAGGGCAACTAAAGTACTGCCCCGACGCCCACACCTACCCGCAGGGGTCCCCGGAGGCGTCGCCATGTCACCCAGAGGGGGTCCGAGAGTCAAGGTGTTGCCATGCCAGCCACAGGGGGGTGCTAGAGTCACACCGGCAGACCGGACGACATTTTCATTTTGAAATCCCGCTAGGAGTGATATCTGTGACTGTGCAACACCTTGTGGATGAGAGTCCATTACAATAAGACAAGTCACAATTAGAAACACATTTCTGGTTCTGAGGAAATGTCTGCCTCGTGGGGGGCTTGTATTTAAAGGCTGTTAGTTTCAAAATGGACCCCTTCTCTACCTTGGATAATAATTTGTTTTTTGTTGTTGTTTCTTTAACATATTTACTAAATTATTTCACCTGTTTCCTGACAGGGAACTGCTGGAACCCGTGGACTTCCTGGACTTGAGGGCAGAGCCGGCCCAATGGTGAGTCAATACCGCTTACAGAACTTACACTGGCACACTTTTCAGGAGACATTTATTTCATGGCTTATTATGGGCTGTTTGTTAACACATTAGAGGCCAGTATACAGAATAAGCCCAGCTCCTAGTGGTGAGTTGTGACCCATTCATACCCATTCATGATAGTAGCAGTAGTAGTAGCAGTACTTGCAGCAGTAGGAGTAGTAACAGCTACTATGTAACCATCCAACTGTTGTTTTTGTTGAAGTTCAGTGTGAGCAAACCTCCTCTGTCACATGGTCACTCAATCACCATGACCCTTGGAGGAGCTCGGGTGTCTTGCTGAAGGATCATGTCTCACTGCTGGTGCCCCTCTCTCTCTCTCTCTCTCTCTCTCTCTCTCTCTCTCTCTCTAACAGGGCATGCCTGGCAGTCGTGGTGCCACCGGTGCCGCTGGTGGCCGTGGAGTTCCTGGTGATGCCGGCCGCCCCGGCGAGCCCGGACAGCTCGGCGCCAGGGTGAGTGAGAGGCCCCGCTGCCCACTCGGGTCTGCAGCCCCGGAGAGCTCGCCCACACATCACCGGCCGTGCTGATGCTTCAGAGCCGCCGGCTGATCTCAGATATACAAGCGGTTCGGTGACAGATTAGAAAAAGAGAAATAAAATGGCAGCTCAGATACCACATTGACCACATTTTTATTTGAGATGTAAGGCAAGTGTGCCCTGGCCACAATCAAATAATGATGTCAAGTAACGATTAGTTTAATAGCCGACAGCATTAGTGATATTAGTGATAGTGATTACGTCTGTCCATAATGTGAGCTCAGGGCAAAGTCACAGGGCTGATACTGCAAATAAAATAAGTTTCTTGTTTCAGGGTCTCCCCGGAAGCCCCGGCAGCTCTGGACCCCCAGGAAAGGAAGGCCCATCTGTGAGTATAAGCTTCTCTTCGATTAGACTCCAGCTCTGGTCCTTCTGTGTATAAAGACATGGGCTAAGAGACAGACCGCCCCTCCACCCTGTGTGTTTGCTGACCGTCCTGATTGTTTTGTTCAGGGTGCCAGCGGTCAGGATGGACGCTCCGGACCTCCCGGCCCTGCCGGACCCAGAGGCCAGCCCGGTAACATCGGATTCCCCGGTCCTAAGGGCCCATCTGTGAGTGTGTTATTTTCATGTGTTTTCATCAATGGTCTTCCCACGTGAAATGTGAGGACGGTTCCCTCAGACGTGTGCTGACGTTTCTTTCTGCCCCATGTAGGGCGAGCCTGGCAAGCCTGGCGAGAAGGGAGCAACTGGCCCCGCTGGTCTGAGAGTGAGTATCTCGCAGTCTTCGCATGTTTCACGGCTATAACTGAGTCATAGTTATGATGTTAAACTTTAAATGCAGAGATGATTTGATCTTTTCTCCAGCGGTTTATTCGTGATACGGCTGCTGGATTTCGGGCCCCATAGGGTCCAGTACTGTCCACGTGCAGAATGTGGATATCGTCGTTGTATCGTATGTGGAGTCAAGGATGTGCACCTGTAATGACCAGACATGTCTTTTCTCTCTGATCAGGGAATCGCTGGTCCCGATGGCAACAATGGTCCTGCTGGCCCCCCTGGACCCGCTGTAAGTGCTCACTGGGGAGGGTGGCAGGGGGGTTGCTGTATTACTATACCAAAGCGTCTATAGACATACTCTGTGTGTCTCCGTCGCCGTTGCTGGTGTCTGAGGCACGACTGACACCTGTATAATCCACTGATGTAGATGAGAGACAGTATCTCCCTTGTAGGGAATGAAATGCGAATTAAATTCTCTCACACCAAGTCTGGACACATTGGTCTACAACATATCAGAGTCATTATTCATTAAATAATAGTAAGAGTCCATCAAACAACGGTTTTCAGTCTCATAACACAACCTCTGCCTTCCCTCCAGGGCAACACTGGTGACAAAGGAGAACAAGGACCTTCTGGTGCTCCCGGATTCCAGGTGAGGTCCTCTTTAGGTGGCTGAGCTGCTTTCAAACCGATGCATCACAGAAAGATGGTTCTTCCCATTGTCGTGGTCTAAAAACATCCTGTTGCATTAAAGGGGTTGTGCAATAATTCCTTCATAATCATTTCATTCGCCGTCAGGGTAGGCTGTTATCTTCCCATGTCGCTCGACAATCCCCCAATGTAGATTACCGTCACATTTATCACATTTATCGGCCACATATCGATTTCTGATATTAAACTTTCATAATGCATCTCCTTTGGCCTTGAATTTGAAAATAGGATTGAAGACCGATTTAGTTATATTATGAAAGCAAACAAATATTAGTATTTTATACTGGTTTAAAACAAACTGTACACACAAGACTCATAGAGATAAGGTTATTGCACAGAATTTCTGTGTCTGAATCGAGGGTCTGGTTCTGAATGTCCTCTTCCTTCCTGTTTGTTTTTCGTAGGGTCTGCCTGGACCTGCTGGAGCTGCTGGTGAGGCTGGCAAAGCCGGAGATAGAGTGAGTGATGGCCTGTATTCATGATGGCATTGACTCCATCCATTCATTTCTACACTGCAAAAACAAGATTCCTCTATTTGTATTGATACAAGCCTTCATGCTGATACAGGAAGTGTTTTTTATGGTCTGCAGGAAGTTCAGATGGGTTCCCTGGCAGACTCCTTATACATGCAATGTGGGATTCATTTAATTAAGACAATACTGCTGACAATCACATCCTGTTTGATTAGTTTTAATGCCCTCACAGTGTTTTCTGCAAACGTCCAATTTTAGCAGGTCCCTAATGTGACGGGAGAACAGGATGATAAGAGAGAGACACACACTTGTCTTCTCTCCATTTTCTCGGCTTAAGAAATTGAACCAATGTTGAATACAGACATAAAGAGTGCATAACTGTCCCTAAAACCCTGTAAATAAGAAATATATATTCAGATGGATATGATGAGGTGAAAGCATCGATCCAATATTGCCTGAATGCCGAGAGAGAAGAAAGCATTTAAAATCTCTAGACCAGGGTTTTCCAGATGGCTTATTAACAAATACACAAACATGTGTCAGAACGATATATGCTGTGTATTTATTGATTTATAATTTTTTATGATGATGGCAGTGCCTGTACCCTTTCATCTAACCAAGCTGCTTGATTTCCTCCGAAGGGTATTCCCGGTGACGCTGGTCTCCCTGGACCCGCTGGTGCCAGAGTAAGTCTGTCCTTCTCTTCCCGTCGGTACATTTTGCCCAGTTTTTCCCCGATATGAAATGATGTTAGAATCTCTCGTTAAGTGTCTTTCCTCAGCATTAGTCTTAATCGCACAGGCCATTGAGTGTCAAGGCCATGTGTGGTTCTTGTCTCCTACATTAGTAAAAATGTGGGACAAAATTGAGCATGACACTGAACTTCAAAACAATGTTATATATATACAGAAAGAAGTATTCTTTTATATAATTATTATTACTTAAGATGAACCAAAACGATTAAATATGTGGCTTTGTTTTTGTGTGTTAGGTTATTCAGTCTCACCGAATTTACATGTTGCATGTTCCTTACTTAAACTGAGTAAAGTTAGATAGATCATAAGTACTTAAGCAGACGATACGTGCCTGCAGGTAGGATATAGTTTACTGACTGCACTGGTCTTTCATGGGGGGTGAATGAGAGACTGTGAAGGCTGATGATTGCCTTTCTCTTCCCTCTCCTCCACACAGGGTGAGCGTGGAAACCCCGGACCTGCCGGATCTCAGGGCCCTCAGGGACCCATGGGCGCCCGTGGTCCTTCTGGACTTCCCGGACCTGATGGAAACAAGGTGATCAATGGGGACGTGCGCCGCCAATTGCGATTCTAATTCTATACGTGTGTTCTCCTGCGTGTGACGAAGACTCCGATAGAATTAAATTAGGAGGAGGCACAATCAGAGACTCATACAGAAGCAAAGTATTGGAGAGAAAAAAGCACTGATCATATCCTGAAAAAATGTGTTTCTACATGCATGCACAAAATATTGTACAAATAGAAAAAAGCAAATGCACACCTTCACTGAGATCATAAGGCGGTGTTTTTCTAATCCAGTCCTGAAGCACCACAGTGAAGCAGGTTGTATAGGTCTGTAATGCATTAGTCCTGAGAAAAGGCTTTAATTGGTTCAGTAGGCTGATAATTAGTTCAATTATCTAATTAAGAGCTCGGAGAGGAATGAAAGCCAGGGGGCTGGCCTTGAATGAAGCGGCCATGTCTATCATCACCCGGGAAACTGGCGTCATGCCGCAGTACTCCTGACGGCAGCAGGTACAGGACAGCAATGATGCCGCAGGAAACTTAATCTGCAATAAACACCGATCTCTTCCTCCTCAGGGTGAGCCCGGTGCTGCTGGCCCCGTTGGACCTGCTGGCCACCAGGGTGCCTCTGGCATGCCCGGTGAGCGTGGTGGTGCCGGAACTCCTGGAGGCAAGGGCGAGAAGGTAAGAGATGCTCCGAAGCTGTCTCCTGAATCTCGCAGCACATAGACCCGCCAATCTGCTCCAATACGGAGGAAAGCGGAGGAAACTGGACTCTTACACACACATACACACACACACACACACACACACACACACACACACACACACACAGATTTGGAGTTTCATAATTCAATATATAGATAAATTAACAGCTTCTCAATACAATGTATCAACCAAAGTATTAAGTAATTTCAATAACAATATCAGCTTTAGCTAAAGTATGACATTATTATTATCATAATGTTACATTTCGACACCAGAACAACAGCATGTCTCACAGTCACAAAGTAATACTGGAGAATTTGATCACTTCTGAACGTTGTGACCCTGTGCGAGAAAAGCCTTGAAAAATATGTTCTGTGACTAACGCGTCTAAATATCTTTTGGGCAATTAGGGTGAGAACGGCCCAAGAGGATTCGAGGGTAACCCCGGAAGAGATGGTGCTCGTGTAAGTACTTTTGTCAAACTTTCATTTTCATTGCAAATGAACCCCTCCAATTTAGAGACCTTTCAGCATTTTCTATTATAGTCCTATTCCAGTTGTTTGGTCGTTTATCCAATGATGGGGAATGGAAAGTAACATACACAGCCAATCATATATGACTTTTGAGTTCGTGGTGTGGCAGTCTGTGTGTTTTCCCTGCTCCTCTCTGACAGAGGGGTGTTTATTTGTGCTTTAGGGTGCTCCTGGACCCAGTGGACCCCCTGGACCCTCTGGTGCTAATGGTGACAAGGTAAGGCTCCACAATTGTGTTTGCTTTCATTACTTTAAAAAACTTAATCATGGTAGAAGGCTGAAACCAGTTCTAAATATACTTGAATAGACATAACCTATAATAAATATATATATATATATACGTGTCTGTTGGATGCTTTGTGCCCCTGGAGATTGTTCTGGATGTTGTAAGGGTCCTCAGAGGGTTCAAAACCACAGCCTGAATCGGTCAATTCGTATACCTTAAGAGAAGAGCAGTGTAATGATCTGTGCCGCATGACCAGGAATGCGTCATGTGACATATGTAGGGCATCGTCCATAACCAGCGCGACAGCGGTCCAGTGCTCAGGCCCGGTCCTGAGTTCTACTGGGCCTGCTCAGCGCATCGCTCCACAGGGCTGTGAGAGCCACCCCATGCAGCACCGTCCAAGATCCCATTTCTTGGCAAGGGCCCTAACCATGGCACATAACCATGAAGCCAACAGAGACCCGGTGGGGCTTATTGCCTAGGGGATTGAACAAGGGAAGAGGCCGAGATACAACGTCGTTTTTATTTGTATCCGTACTAAAATCTGGTTATTCACATCTTGTAAACAATAATAGCAGTTAGCTAAATGTTCACATCATAGTTTTGTTTTTAATCTCAGCAATAATACAAATAATGAAATGAATGCATTAAATGGTTTCACTTCGTACTTACTGCTGGAGAGGCTGGTTTGAATTACACCTGTTTGATTCCTGTCATTTTCAGGGTGAAACTGGTTCTTTCGGTCCCCCTGGACCTGCTGGACAACGTGGACCTCCTGTAAGTATATTTAATATAATATAATATTTGTAACAACTACAGGAGGAAATGCCTCTTATACTGAATATGAAGGGATAGCTGTCCTGCTCTTATATTGACCTCTTACTCTCTCCTGTGTCTTGTGTCCTTGCCTCTTGATAAGTACCATTCCTCCACTACAGTGAGTGAAAGTGTGTTCTTCTCTTCTTCCTCAGGGAGAGCGTGGTGAATCCGGCCCTGCTGGACCCCCCGGCTTTGCTGGTCCCCCTGTAAGTCACCCGGACGCCCAGCACTTCACAGAACACCAGTCCAATCAGTCTCCAGCCCACAACATGTCTGTTCTTGACGGGCAAGGTCCAGCACTAGACAAGAGAACAATGCAAACGCCTTCAGATGACGTGTGTCAGACACCCTAGATGAGACCTCACGTGTGTTTGTATGGCACTGTTCACACACGCTCCAGTGCTGTGGGTCCGGTAGCTTGTTGTTATCAGGTCGATGGCAGCCGCTGGTGTTCTGTGGATCCTGATGTGAGGGCTTGTGTTTGCAGGGTGCTGATGGCCAAGCTGGAGCCCGTGGAGAGAGAGGTCCCGCTGGAGGCAAGGGTGACGTTGGTGCCCCTGGAGCTGCTGGTCCCGCTGGCAGCTCTGGACCCGCTGTGAGTTAAACGCCTGCCCACAGCGTTGCACGGTCACGGGCCCAGCTCTGAGGGTCCCGTCCACACAGGACAGGAGACACGCCCCATAGTCTACATCCCATCGCACTGTACCACTCTATTAAAACAATAATACATTGGTTTTACTCTTATGATTATACCTGTACTGGAAAATACACGACCCCTAAAAATAAATTACTCATACTGACCAAACGTTCAAGACATAGAAGGATAGAGCCCCCTAATTGAACAATAGACCCCCTAATTCAAGGATAGAGCCCCTAATTGAACAATAGACCCCCTAATTCAAGGACAGAGTTCTTGATTCTTCTGAATTTATGATGAAAAAGATTAATATCTGTGCAAGTAATAAAGAAATGATACACACTCCACAACCCAGCCTGTTGTGTAATTTTTATAAAGACACTACTGCATAGTGCCATGTAGTGATGCGTTTGTCTCTGTGCCTTGTGTTTAGGGTGCTTCTGGCCCCGGAGGTCCCGCTGGTCCACGTGGTGATGCTGGCCCTACTGTAAGTATTCACCCTGAAGTGTATTCCTGCCAGTCGCTGATCTGGACACACCAGCCGCTCGTCACAGACTCCTCACCCATCTGCTTCTTTTTCAGGGTGCTACTGGTTTCCCTGGTGCTGCCGGCAGAGTCGGCCCCGCTGGCCCTGCTGTAAGTATCTCTGTTTCTGTCTGTGGTTGTCTGGAGGATATCTACCATTCACAACCAGGCCAAAGCCTTACCCTCCAACTCACCGGGTGTCTCGCCCTTGTAGGGAATCGTTGGGCCCCCCGGCCCCAGCGGCCCCTCCGGTAAGGACGGTCCCAGAGGTGCTCGCGGAGACTCCGGCCCAGCTGGACGCCCTGGAGAGCAAGGAATGGCTGGTCTGCCCGGTCCCCAAGGAGAGAAAGGCCAAACTGGAGAATCTGGTCCCCCTGTAAGTCCGAGTTGATGTTTTGTACCGTGTGTCTTTGGGGTAAATCGGTTTCGCAGTCATAAAATAAGTGTGTGTCTGGAGGACCATGTTTTTGTGACCGAGGATCCCGGGTTGTTTCTTCCCTGTTGAGAGTTGGTTGGAATGCATAGAGATATCTGTGGATGATGCCGGGTAGGGGTTGCAGTGTGGATGCTCTCTAACCCCCATTGCTCTGCTCCTTCCTTCAGGGTCCCTCTGGTACTTCAGGCCCTCAGGGTATCCTGGGATCCCCTGGTATTGTTGGTCTTCCTGGTGCTAGAGGCGACCGTGGTCTCCCTGGCGGTGCTGGTGGAAATGTAAGTACCGGGCCACGACTTTGACCTCGACCGTCACATTAAACACGCCGTGTCCCTTGTCAATGTGGTCTTCTCTAATGGTGTTCCTTGTGATTTAGGGTGAGCCCGGTAAGCTGGGCCCCGCTGGACAATCTGGCCCCCGTGGACCCCCTGGCAACATGGGACCCCCTGGCATGACTGGACCCGTGGGAGAGGCCGGACGCGATGTAAGTCTGTACTGCAGCCACTTTCTGTAGCGAGAAAATTAGACCTTAAGAGTTTACTTCTCCACCAGAGAGGCCGCTGCAAATGAATGCAAGCGTGTGCGTGTGTGTGTTTGTGTATATATAAATATGTATGTGTCAACACATGCAATAACAACTAGGCAGTGTATTTGTGTAGCAGAGGTAGTAAGCAGTCTATAAGCCACTGTCCTCCTGAAATGTCGCTCGGGGAGTTCAATAAACATGAAAGGAAAATTAGATTATTGATTTTTATTTTTTTGTATGAGCACATCCTTAAGAAACTGTGGGTTTAGGAAGAAAAAGACAAGGTAATTCATAGATTTAGTTCAAAAATACATTAGTTTGGATCAATTCCCTTCACATGAATCAAAAATGGATCAATTCCCTTCACTTGATGTTGCAAACTTTTGTAACCTTCGCTTTCCAAGTTCTAGCTAGTTGATCTAGACACGGCCTCCGCTCAGCCTTGTGTGAAAAACTGCGATCTGTGTGTATCCATGTTTGCTCCCTCACACCCACACTGATGTTTCAATTTCTCCCTTCAGGGCAACCCTGGTAACGATGGTCCCCCTGGTCGCCCTGGTGCTGCTGGGTTCAAGGTACACTGTTCACTCTCTTGTAAGACGCAGTGTTTATACTGCACTGAACTAGAGGGAGCATCAGTTTATTGGGGAAGCTATTTTCCCCTCCAGTCTGCAATAGAGATCATGATCCCACTGAGGCTCAGTTTAGGTCAGAAGAGTCTCAAGAGATGAAACTGTACAGCCAAGTAACCTCTCCTCCTCCTGCAGGGAGACCGTGGTGAGCCCGGCTCTCCTGGTGGTGTTGGACCTGCTGGTGCCCCTGGAGCCCACGGACCCGCTGGTGCTGTTGGCAGACCTGGCAACCGCGGCGAGTCTGTGAGTCACACTCCTCTTCTCTTCTCTCGTCCTCCTCCTCTCCACTCCTCTCCTCCGCACTTTGAGCTGTGTGTCACATTCTGTACTCGTGCAGCAGTTTGGGTGTGTGCTGGTGTGTGCTGGGGTTGTTGGTTGGAGCTGGTGTATGTTGGTATTTGTCCTGGTGTGTGTGTGGAACTAAAGCCCAACTTCCTGTCACATCAGACTGCAGTGAGTCGGATACATTTATGCAGCTTTTTTACACTAAATGTGAATCAAATATTGAAGGATGCGATTGATAATGGGAGAGAAAATAAAACTCTCTCCAGTTTCAGCTGCTCCTTGAATTTAAATTGCATATAAATAGTTCATCCTCAGCACATCCTTACACACAAAGCATGAGCTGCTTCCTGTTGACATCAGCTCATTGAAAGTAAACAGATGGGTGTAATAACTCTGCATCACATGAAGTGCACCTTGATCTTGTTCATCTTGACAAATCCATGTCCTTGTGAGGCAACACACTGAAGAGGACCGTGTTATTTTGCATGAGTGTGTGTGAGTGTGTGTGAGTGTGTGTGTGAGTGTGTGTGTGTGTGTGTGTGTGTGAGAGAGAGTGTGTATGCGAGTGTGTGGTGCTGAGGGGAGGGTAGTGTTTGTCGTGATTTTGTTCGACACCACGGCAATGCCCTGAGCTACCAGTCTGATGTCCTGTGTCTCTCTAGGGTCCCTCTGGACCTCAAGGTGCCCTTGGCCAAGCCGGACCAAGAGGAGCTTCTGTGAGTATCTGCAATGATCGAGTTATTGATTATAGATAGTGGATTGATAACTTCACATCCATATTTCTCATCTGATTTATATTACTGTTAATGTTAAATTGTAATAAATAATCCATTCATCCATACTAGGTATAGTGCCTTGTATTTTTCTGTAAATTCCTCCTGATCTATCTGACATGATTATACACTGGGACAAGGGTTGTTTGTTTATTTTCTCTGACACTTTGTATTTCTTTTTAACTTCTTTGTCTTCTTGGTTGCTTAGGGCCCTCAAGGTCCACGTGGTGAGAAGGGAGTGGCTGGAGACAAGGGAGAGAGAGGCATGAAGGGACTGCGCGGACACACCGGCATGCAGGGTCTGCCCGGCCCCATGGTGAGTGCTTTATATCCCTTTGGGAGTTTAATCTGAACTTGGGATCAGAGGTGAGATAAAGGGCAGGCAAGTAGACCAGACTGTGTGTCTCTCTCGCACTAATTGGTGGTTTGTTTGTCCTTCACAGGGTCCCAGTGGTGAGCAAGGATCTACCGGAGCAACTGGACCTTCTGGCCCAAGAGTAAGTCCAGCGAGCCTCTGAGATTGCGAGTCTTGTGGTACTTTTATTTGATGAACACAGGAGTAACTTTTACATCTTTGCCCCTCTGTAGGGACCTGCAGGACCAAGTGGTCCCGTTGGAAAGGATGGTCGCCCTGGCCAAAATGGTGCTATTGGACCTGCCGGTCACCGTGGTCCCCCTGGTCACAGTGGTCCAGCCGTGAGTATGAACTGCATGTCCGACACTCTGACTCCTTTATCCATGAGGCCGTATGGGAACCTGGGCTAGGAGTGCCTTACTTTAACTACTGTGAGGACAACACACTGTCACCTAAAAATAGATCTGAGACCTAGGTTGACCTGTGAACAGGAGTAGTATAGAGCTACTTGACCTTAGTCCTGTTACTCTACCAAAGACCAGTCTCTCTTGGTCACAAAGCTTAAGAAGTAATACATCCTATTCATCCATCTGCTCCCCCAGCGGACAAAAGAATACTCTATGTGGTATTTCAAAAGCCGAACACCGTAAACTGAATCACTTAGCTGCTATCATTGCTGTGGGATTTAGATTGAAAGCTCGTTGTGTTAGCCTTCTCAGACCTATGCAGGCGATGAACGGAGAGACTTTGTGTGATAAGCTGTGAGTTCTGGCATGGGACAGACCCCCGTCTCGCTCCGCTCTCCTCTAGGGTCCCCCAGGTGCTCCCGGTCTTCCCGGACCCGCTGGCGCTGCTGGTGGTGGCTACGAAATCGGCTACGATGAGTACAGAGCTGACCAGGCTGCCCTGAAGGCCAAGGACTACGAGGTCGATGCCACCCTGAAGTCCCTGAACACCCAGATCGAGAACCTGCTCAGCCCAGAGGGCTCCAAGAAGAACCCCGCCCGCACCTGCCGCGACATCAGACTCAGCCACCCCGAATGGAGCAGCGGTGCGTCTTGTCAAGCACTCTGATACATTTTATTCAGCTGGCTCATAGGCCCATCATTGCCCTCACAATCTTGCCAGTCCAGTAATTTGGCTCTGCTTGGCCTGTTCACCACAGAGTCTTGTTCACAGACTAACACTAATTTAATTTCCTTTCCAGGCTATTACTGGATTGACCCCAACCAGGGCTGCACCATGGATGCCATCAAGGTCCACTGCGACTTCACCACCGGCTATACCTGCATCTATCCCCACCCTGCCAGCTTCGCCCGCAAGAACTGGTACAGAAGCTCTCAGGACAAGAAGCACGTCTGGTTTGGAGAGACCATCATTGGTGGCACTGAGGTATAATACCGTGTCTTCAGTGACACGTGCTCGTAAATAGACATGATAGACAAGAATTGTTTTCAGAAGACCATCTATTTGACTTCTGTACAAGAGAGTATCGAGATTAATAAGGCATGAGGGTTTTCTGAGGGTTTTAAAGATCATTTGCAGAAATCACAGATTTCATAGTTCATGGAGAAAACTAGCAAACCGGACGTTGACTGTTGTAAATCGCCTTGTTTAGTGTAGGAGGCTACCCTACAAGACTGATTCTACCATGCTGAAGTATGGTGGAGCTTCAGAGAGCATGTTCAAGCATTGTGAAAGCAAAACATTGACCGTTTATGCTTCGAGTGAAACATCTAACTTTCATTTCACTTTCCACGCTCCTCCTTTCTCTCTCCCTCCATCCCCTTCTCTCTCCCGCGCAGTTTGCCTACAACGACGAGAGCCTGACTCCCCAGATGATGGCCACCCAGCTGGCCTTCATGCGCCTGCTGGCCAACCAGGCCACCCAGAACATCACGTACCACTGCAAGAACAGCGTGGCCTACATGGACGCCGAGACCGGCAACCTGAAGAAGGCCGTTCTGCTGCAGGGCTCCAACGACGTGGAGCTGCGCGCCGAGGGGAACAGCCGCTTCACTTTCAGCGTGCTGGAGGACGGCTGCACGGTGAGAGAGACGAGCCACACCACCGCCGATATGGGCAGCAATGCACGTGCACACACACACACACACACACACACAGAGCGCACCGACTCACTGAGTTGCACTTCGGACAGTCGCCTTCAGGTGTAAACAAACATATGATTAAAATATGTGGCGGAGACATCAGGGGGGAAAACAAAGCACCGCACCTGATTTTAACAGCCACATCTAGAGAGTCTAGAATTTCATCACATTTAATGATTAACCGATTGGCCTCTGACACACAGCCTGTCACCCTGAAGAAGTTACCAGACATGCTCGTACTCTGTCCTGCTGACAAGACTGCAGGGGACCGTCGTTGCAGCTGAGATCACTAGTCTGTAAACACATCCGTATAAAAGCAAATATTTGGGTGATATTTCACATTGCGAAGGCTGAGGCGGACTTTGACTCCTCGCCCTTGTGAGGCGGTCTGCTTGTTTCTGTGTGAGGAGCGTTCTGCCTGGGAGAGCAGAGATCCAGACTCCATATCATTAATGTCTTGTCTAATTGCACTGTTTAGTTAGAATAAAGTTGCATTGATTGAATGCAGGCACCAGGAATCAAAATGGAAGACTGTCCATGCCTAGTGTGCCCGTGTGTTCAAAGTGTTGTCGCGGTTGGTAACAAATCTCCCTCTCCCTCTCCCTCTATGCAGAGACACACCGGCCAGTGGGGCAAGACAGTCATCGAATACAAAACATCGAAACCCTCTCGTCTCCCCATCCTCGATATTGCACCTTTGGACATTGGTGGAGCTGATCAAGAAATTGGTTTGGACGTTGGCCCAGTCTGTTTCAAATAAGTAGACTCATGATAAATTAAACAAAAAGAAAGAAAAGAAAAGAAATCAAAATCAAAAAATCTCTCTCGCCATTTCTGTTTTTTTTTTATACTGAATGCTGATTTCTTCTGCTCATCCACTTGCTTAAGCTCGGGCCTATCGGAGGAGACAATGGACTGAACGGAGCATTTGTGCAATGCAATTTAATACAGCCCCTTCCCCCCGCCCCTTTCCTCCAAGAGACGTGGGAATCACCTTGTTGTGGGACATGTCAGCATTTGTAAAATAAAAAAGTGAAATAAAAACAATGAAAGTATGCACCATTTGTGGTCTTTGTATATCTTCCAAAGAGGAAGTTTAAAACCACAACTTCCAAAGGTTTGAACTACCTCATGCTTGTTTTAAAACCTGATCCACATACTTAATATTTTAACAAAGGCAACTTATATCTCGGTCCTGTTAAAAAGGTGCTAAAAACAGTATTACACGGCTTAGATACTTGAAGCAGTGAAAATGGTGCTATACTCGGTGCTGCGTTTGAACAACCCAGCTCAAATCCTAACCACTTTTACTGTATTACATTGTGTTGTACCGAAGATGGATTGTCACGCGGTTCTCTCTGATGACCCGTATTAAGCATGTGGATCAGTCCTAGGCCTCTGTTTTGTTTTTGTTTTGTTTTGGTTTTTTTTCTCCCTTTTTCTTCAACCAGGTGTCCATGCTTTCAGCACATTTTCGTCCATTCGAATGGGTTTACGGAGGAATCTTTCTCTACGACAACAGCCACCAAAAATTAAAAAAAGTTTATTGTACCTATTTTGTATATGTGAGATGTTTAAATAAATTGTGAAAAGTTCTGAAATAAAGCATGTCCGATGTTCCGAAACACACCACTCAACGAGTAAAGTGCATTTATGTTACAAATGATCATACCTTTTTTCTTTGTTTGTTTTCCCAAAGGGCAGAGATTTGGGGGAATCTTTTTAAAAGAAGCATCTGTATGTGTCTGGTGCCACAGGAACACTACTCATCACTAAGAGATATTGTTTTCCAATGTAATTATATGTAGATAAGCCCCCTTCCCCTCTGTGAGGTAACAGAATCAATTCCAAGATGGAATGGAAAGGAAAAGCAAAGAAATGAGAAGAAAACTAAAACCATTGGCTTACGAATGTCTTTTCTTTCTCATTCCACCTGGGTTCTTCATTACCTGTCGTGTGTTTGCAGTTGTCCCGTCTCCTGACACCACCCTCTTGTTTCCTCTTGCTTGAGGAAACCCATCTCTTCACGTTACTTTCCACCAGCTTGTACATATAACAAACCCTCAATCTCTGATGTAGTCGCATAGCATAGTCCAGGTTAAAATCTAATTGTATATCAGGTCATCTAGAGTTCCACGTCTTTCGAGCGAAAGGAAACTCATGCTGGTAAATAATACTCTGTTTATCCACATTTGAATCAGTGTTTCCTTTGACTGAAATGACTGAATTCCCTTTTTTTATCACTGTTTCCTAAAAATAAAAAGACATGTACTCTATATTCTCTGGTTCCATGTCTTTGATATTAATGTATTTCTCTATTTAGCTGGTACATTTGCAGGTTGTAAGTGAGGCAAGTTTATGAAGAGGCAGATGATTTTAATATCGTAGCACATTAGTTCTAAAATGCAAATTCATGACTTGATTTTTAGCAGAGATTTTCTCTAGCAATATTGTAAAACACTTTTAATCATATTCTTCACAGTATGGATCTTGCAGTATTTATGAATTCAGTATCCACAGAGACCTCGAGCCCTCGGGCTGACTCAGCACTTGCCATTTACAAACATGGACTTTAACACAACCCCCGGATCTCCTGGGAAAAGGTTTTCATTTCCTGGGTCTCTGCTACGCCGTTCCCTTGCCAGGGGTTAGATATTAACTTTGCCTCTTCAGCAGGTTATATCCACATGAAACCATTCAATTCTTCTTAAAGATGATTTGTACTTTCCTGATTGATATTGAGGATCAATATCTCACACAAATTCAGACAAAATGCTCATAGATCTTATGAATATGGTTTCCTAAGGGAGGAATACATTATGTGTTTTTTGTTTGCTGTTTTTTGTTTCAGACTGTCCTGAAAACACAACACATTCACACAAAAAGCCACAGTATGCATCGGCAGACATTTCCAGTAATGCAGTGATGATTAAAACACACTAAACACACTTTAGTACTGTAGGCTGCAATAAAACCAACTATAATCAAGCAGGATTACAGTGATATGCTAATTATACAGCTGGACCGTTTCTTATTCACCTTACAAACTAATTCTGAAAATGCACACAATCCAGTTTTTGATCCTGATTTTAATATCACAAGAGTACAGCTGACTGGCAATTGTGTGTGTCTTACTGAAGTAAAACCAAGGAAGGAAGTATAAAAAAGTATAGATCTGTAGTACAATCTTTAGTAGCTTTAATAATTATATACAATCAAACTGCAAGGAATAGTATCTTTGTTAATCATTTATTGCCAAACTTTCCCTAAATATCAAACTCCAGAATCTCAGTGGGGTAAAGATGGGGCAGAATGGGAGCTCAGTGTGTTATTCCCTTTCCTTCTCTTTCTTTACTTCAGCCTGGCTGTGTGTTTTGGGTCAGTACCATCCCTCAAACAACACAAAACCTTCACCCGCCACATTACATCCTGAGGGGGGCTTGTATACTACTAAAGAAGAGACTAACACGGTGTCAATACTGCGTCACCTGTCCGCACAGAACAAAATAACACCACACCCCCACACAGCCAATCCCCACGCTGCACCGTAGGCACCGCACAACCTGTCAGTCTCTGCACATCTTCTCGCTGTCTTCTCTGGGAGCTGAAGACAAAGACGTTGTTTCGGGTGTCCAGTGCTGTTGTGACATATCCTCCTGGTTTTGGTTCAGCAGTGAGTGCAGCCTAGCAGATTAAGCAGTTATACCCAGTTACACAAACAGGTCCCACCCCAGGCCGTGCACAACCTCATCTCAAAGACTCGGTGCATCTCAGAGACGCACACAATCTGTATTCCTTCATGCACATCACTCACCTCACCCTCCTTGGCCAGTTAGATCAGGTGCACTAAATTAATGAGTCTGCGCTGTATGAACAATACATGTACCATCTCAGACAATAAACTATAACGGGCAACTGACTGTTCTCAATACTGTGGGGATGAGCAGACCTGCCGCAGCGACTGTGCCGTGTTGTTCTGCTGCCATCTTGTGGATAAAGATGATAACTGCGTGCAGTTCAATCAAGTTATCACCTTATTGTTATTGTCTTTTGAAAATAATATTATTATTAACAGAGGGTACCAGTCTGTTGTACTTTCATGTTCAGCTTTCATTGCAATATTTGAAGTAGGTTTATCATTTCCCTTCGTAGGGATACGGGCTATTGTGTAACTGTATTATTTGGATTTGAGAGAAACATAGGCTGGTTATGTTATTGTAATTCATGATATTTATATAGTTGATGTGATATGGAAATGGCCAGCCTGCGGGCATAGATGGGGCAACTGGTCTCAGTGTTAAAACCCACTTCTGAACAAATGGAGAAGTAGTTAAGGCACAGGCATCAACACAGAGCAGCCAGCTTGGTCTTTTGCACAAAGGTGGGTTTGAGGTAGAAAGTCATTAGACTGATTATATATATGGGTAAAGAAGTGCTAGAACTGCATAGTGACATTGTCTCCACCTGAATATTACATATTTGCATAGTACAAGAGACAAAAGACGGCGTGTGATTGGCGGCTATTACAGTGTCAAACAAAAATGTAGTCCAGCAGTAACTGAAGGGCCGCAGTGCCGAGCCTGTTCTGCACTTCAGTTTCATTACGATGATCAACCTGTTTGCTACTGACAACTCCTAACCAGAGCACGTCCTTGGCGCAGAGATAAGGAAGCAGGAAACTCAAACTCCACTTGCATAGGACAGCCCGTGTTGATCTTGGCATGCTTTTTTATTGATGCTGCTTTATTACTTTGAGTTGCTGTCGCATTTGCTGCAGCAAACTTCACACGCACACGGACACGTCCTACTTTTTGCTACCACAACCCCGCGATGACAGACGCCCGCCGCCCCGCCACTCCGCCGGGTGAGGAAGCCGCGGCGCTAGAGGGGCAGAGCGGGCAGAGCGGGCAGCCCGCCCCGGAGCCGCCGGCAGGGGGACGCCTGAGCCCCGACGTGCGCTCCTGGTTCAGCCCCTTCGCTGCGTCCCGTCTGTCTGCGTGTTGTCATGGAGGAGCCAAGATGGCGGTCCTGGCCTATAGCCTGGGCAAACGGGAAATAAATCAGTATTTCACCATCAAGAACGCCAAGCTGCTCTCCCTCGCCGCCGTCTTCCTGCTCACCGTGTTGCACTCGCTCTCTCGGCACTATGGAGGTAAGGCTGGGCGGCGCGGTGCGGTGCGGTGCGGTGCGGTGCGGTGCGGTGCGGTTGAGCTGACAGCCAGCCTTCCCTCGGCGCGGTCCTGTCCTGCCTCGCGCCGGTCCCGTGCAGGGGCTCCCCGGGGCGCGAGCTGTCACCTCGCAGCGCGCGACTGCGGCCCAAACGCGGCACAGGCGTTCAGAGCAGCCCCGCAGCGCACTGCACGGAGAGGCTGGTGCGTGTGTGTGGCAGTGATGCTGCCCTTTGTTCCTGCACGCTGGGCTGCCTCCGCTCCCTCGTTGCGTTTATCGCATCAACACGCGAGCCCAGATGGGTTTAGTGTAAAGGTGTCGCGATGGTCTTGTAACTGTAGTGTTGCAGGTGTGTAGCAACGTTCAGCTAGGTAGTGCCGTGTGGCTGCAGACCACTGATCCGCTCTAAAACTGGATCTCCATTGTTTTTAATACCGAATCCAATCAGCAATGGCAATACGATGACCAAGGACGCTATTATTGTTGTTGTTATAATTACTGTTATTATTATTTTCCACTATGTATGGTGCATTTATTTCATGGCACCAACCACAACAATTGCTTGCTGACACCCTGGTAGGGATTATGCCAATTCTTGCTAGTTGTGGCTTTTACTAGTCAAACTGGTCAGACCACTCCAGAAGAGTGACGTAGTGTTGCTGTAAAGCACGCAGGAAGTTCATTTCAGAAATATGAAGCCAGAGGATCTTGTGTAGATGACTTACCCCTCCTTTCCCCGGTGCAGCTACACCAGATTGTTCAGATGTTTGTGCATGTTCACGAAGATGGCATCACATATAGGAAAGTTCCAAAAATAAAGTGTGAAATGTTTTTATATATATACCTGAAGAAAGCAGTTTCCAGCAGTGGCCTGCTGTGTTTAAAAGTGTAACTGTGTCTTTGGCGCAGGGGGGGACACGTGCGAATGGCTCCTGTCCAGCGGGAAGTTCCTGGGAGAGGGTGTGTGGCAGCCCTATGGTTGTATGATGCACAGATATAAAAGCACGTAAGTACAGCAGTCTGATGGGATTGTGTTTCGCTTGGGCGCTTACTGGCCAACATGTTAATGACATACACAGTGACATCACACTATGTTTGTGTAGAAAGAGCTTTTGACCGCACAGTGACCCCCACACACACAATATCAGTGTACTGCCGGAAAACAAGGGGGCGAGAAATGGCATCAGCCAGAAATACATACGGCATTTATTGTTAATCTCTCAAAATATCTATGAACTGTAGATAAAAACAAACATAAAAAAACATTTACATAATCGGGGAGCTGCTCTTTCCAGGTGCACTTGGTTTCTACTTCTTCCAGGGAAGCTTATAACCGCTTTTAAATGCCATCTGAAAGTTACTTCTAATAGTTATTTGTACAGAAAAACATTAATTATATTATATAATTTATAAATGGCTCGCTGTGTCTGTATTTAATTTCAGGGAAGCAAAGGATTGTCTCCACCAGAAAAGAGTCGCGTTCGTAGGGGACTCCCGCATCCGCCAGCTCTTCTACTCTTATGTGAAACTCATAAATGCAGATGTGAAAGAGGAAGGAAACAAGGTATTTGTGTAGAATAGATTGGTCTTCACCCAGACATGTGTAACTGTCCGGGAAACAACTGCAGTGCAGAGTAATGACTATTTTAGTTTGTAGTCTCACTATAATGTCTGCATTGTTTCTCCTCCGATCTCCACACTGTCCTTCACATAGGGTCCCCTTACGCTGCTGATAAATGTGCAGTTTAGTGGGAGGAATTGTGTTATTCAAGTTGTACAGACATCATAAAAACACGAGAGAGTGTCAGATACCAACCACTCCCGTGTTTGTAGAGTGTGTCCGTTTGGGTACCGAGGCCTCGCTGACGGGTTTCGCTCTTTGCTTCTCCAGCACGAGAACATTCCTTTCGAAGACCGAAGCTCGTCGCTGAAAGTGGTGAGTGCTGTTAGTCTTCCTCGCCGGTCTTTGCCCTTCCTCAGAAAACTGGGACAGTGAGGGAAGTCCTTAGAAGTATGGATTCCCCATCACCTGGACGCACATCCACACGGAAAAGTGAACCTAAGGATGCAATGTTTTTTTATTTGTACTGCGTGGTGGCATAGTCGTATTGTGTTGATATCACCGTATTGTTAGGTTGTTAAGACAATTGATGTGAGATAATGTAATTCTAATCGACCCTATCCCTTGTAGGATTTCTTATGGTACGCAGAAGTAAACAACTCTATGAAGGATCAGTTGATGTCATGGACCGAGGTTAGCACGACTGTTTTTAAACCTCTGCACAGGAAAAAAGTGTGACCGTCGCAGTGTAAAACATCAAAAAGATGCACTGAATTCATGGAACGAAAATATGTTGGTGACTGAACACGTGTTAAAAAGCCTCTGGCAACGAACACGATTGAAATCGTTCTACTGATTATAACATTCTTGTACCTTATATTTCTTACATTTTCTTGACATTATTTATGTATGACGTGTCTTTATAGCCCTTCATGCTATGGAATTGTAATTATAATAATAATGGAGTGATCTGGGATGGTGATGTTGAATGGAGGGTCTGCAGTTTGTTCGAGTGTGTGTCTGTCAGTCCTGTGTGTAGTGGGCGGGGCAAATTGTTTGGGGATCTGAGCTGGAGGAATTGTGGTCCGGGTTTGAAGGATGACTCCGCGAGGGAACAGCGGGGGCGCCGTTATTTGGGGAGACGACCACAGGAGTCTAGGGGTTCCGAGGAGTAGAAGTAGTTTTGTGTTCGGTGGCTGCCTCGTTTGTTTTCGTTAAATCACAAAGATTTTGAAAATTTTAAGTGATCTTAAGAATTGATTTAAAAAAAAGTTTTTAATCACAAGTATTAAAAATTTGAAATGTTTTTATTTGTAAATTGTAAAATACTTTAAACAATAAAACAGTATTGCCTCGACCTCGACTGCTGTTGCGCTCGAGCCGGTGAACGAAGCGCTGTGACAACGATGACATTTAATTCCGTGTTTATTTCAGAAAACCGCCATGAAACCAGATATAATCGTCGTGGGAGCTGCCACGGTGAGTGAAATATAGCGATCTCTGATTTCCTGTCACGACCACGTCTGGCGTTGTGTTCCCCTGACGTGTTGCGTGTCTTGCAGTGGTCGATTAAGCTACACAATGGCAGCAGCGAGACGCTCCACCAGTACAAGGCCAACCTCACGGCGGTGGCGTACGTGCTGCAGAGGCTGGCCGAGAGCAGCGATGTGTTCTGGGTCCTGCAAGGTGATGCTGACAGCCGACCGATACTTTTATCCCCTACCCCAAACACAAGGATCGGTCGCTTCTTTCTCCAAGGATGTTCTTCTCTTCTTGTGTTAGAGAGTCTTCTCTTCTCTCCTGTATCTCCAGACCCGGTGTACGAAGACCTGCTGAGCGACAACCGGAAGATGATCACCAACCAGCAGATCGACTGGTACAACGAGGCGGCGCTGTCCACCCTGAGCAGCGCGGAGAGGAGCGCCGACCTCCGGGTCAAGATCCTCAGAGCCTCCCGTCTGGCCGCGCAGGAGACCATGTCCGAGTCGCTGGACGGCCTCCACCTGACCGAGAGCACTAGAGACGTCGTGAGTATCGAAAGGGGGGGACACCACGTCCTTCACACGTCTAACCGGTCCGGCCCATTTCATTATCCTCTCCGGCGTTTCCTCAAACCTCAAATCTGTGACATCAGCTGCAGAATTGAAGTCGAGTTTTGTTCTGTTGCTCTCTATTTCCACATTATTATTTCACCGGGAAATCGACCCTTTAAAACCAGGGCCTCGTTTATAAGGGGGTCTTGGAACACAAACAAACAGACGGCACATTAACGGATGTGTGCTACAACATTTTAAAAAGAAAATACTAAAAATAAACATTAAATCGATTAACCGGCACGATTTACAAAGCAGTGGCATGTCGTTTTAATGCCAGATAATATGACTAATGAGAAACCAGGGTTGGGAAAGTTATTCCAAGTCTTTGAGAGTCAATGTGCAAATTAAAGAAAGTTCTCCCTTCAAGTACACAACAACAACCAGGCTAGCAGTACCAGAGCGTAAATTATAAGTATTTCTGCACTTAACTACCAGAGTAGACAAATATAAAGGGACCGATCCATCGATAACAATGGTATCATCTACGAGTAGGTCATGAAAAACTTGATATCGACTTGGCGATGATGTGTCAGAAAGGGACTTTGACAAACCTACCACATAAGTTACACAAACATCTGATTTATACAGAGATTGTTTACAAGCAGTTGAGTAAATGTAGTGACCGGTAATTTAAAATTGGTAGAATCGTAGCCGTCACCAGCTTGAGTCTGCTGATGATGAAATGTCCCATGATGCATTGTCAGCCGCCTTCTTGCATTTTATTTGATGCAAGAAGAAGGCTGACAATGCATCATGGGACATTGTGTGTGATGTCTTGTGTGTCTGTCTCCTGTCCACAGGGCACGATGGTCCTAATGAACTCCGTCTGCAATAAGATCTTGAAACCCATCGACGGCTCGTGCTGCCATCCCCCGCCGCCCGCCACCACCGTCCAGCTGCTCACCGCCTGCTTCTTCCTGGCGGCCATCGGCGGCTTCCTGGCGCTGAACGTGCTCTGCTCGGAGCGGCACCGTAGGGGTAAGCACATGGCCGACGTGGAGAGCGGCGAGGACCGCAAGCCCGCCGGCGCCAACGCGGCCGCCACCCTGAAGGTGCCGTTCCACGCCGTGTGCAAGCTGGGCCTCATCATGGCCTACTTCTACCTGTGCGACCGGGCCAACGTGTTCATGAAGGAGCAGAAGTTCTACACGCACTCCACCTTCTTCATCCCCCTCATCTACATCGTGGTCCTGGGGGTTTTCTACAACGAGAACAGCAAGGAGGTGAGGGGTCGGGTTGTTGAGGCAGCCGATGTCTGTCGAGTTGAGTTGTGCTCGGCGGCATCTGTTCGTAGTCGTTGCAGGCAGTTTTGTGTTGTTGATCTCCGTCTGTTTGTATTCTCCCCAGACAAAGCTGCTCAATCGGGAACAGACGGACGAGTGGAAGGGCTGGATGCAGCTCGTTATTCTCATCTATCACATCTCCGGTGCCAGCGCGGTGAGTACACAGATCCCTCCCGTCCCTGCGGGCAGTCCTCTGAGGGCGGCAAACACCACGACAGTGAAACTAAACGCGACAGGCTAATTGCTCCGAAGGGCTGTTTGCGCACAAGGTATCGTCCATGCAGGGTGTGACGTTTCAGAACACGCAGAATACCATGAACACGTGCTTTTGGAGACAATACCTTACAAATCTGTGATGCTTTTGCTGGTGGCGGTAGAATGTCTTTCTTCTGTTCTAGACCGACGTCTCGCAGATAAAGGTGCAGCACTGTGGGATCTTGTTTTTCCTGTTTGGGTCGAGATGCGTTTGTGTGCAGATAAAACGGCTGATACCCATGTTTAATTCAGTGTCATTGTGTGTGTAACTGGATGCCCATCTGCTTAGTTCGCAGTGTCTGATTGTGTTATTTTTCTGCCAGCGCCGAGCTCTGCCAAGCACCACGCAAGTGAGGGACGATGTCTCGTCTTCTCCTGACCGTGTCCTTCTCCCTCTTCGCAGTTCATTCCCGTGTACATGCACGTCCGGGTCCTGGTCGCCGCGTATCTGTTCCAGACGGGCTACGGCCACTTCTCCTTCTTCTGGCTGAAGGGAGACTTCGGCCTGTACCGGGTCTGCCAGGTATGTTCGATTGCCCTCCTGAGAGCGTGGTTTTCTGTGACGCGTCTCGTTTGAGGATCCTTGCCGTGGACGCAGCTGCGAGAAACACAGTGGCTTTCTCGGGACTCGTGACTGGAGTTTAATTGATCGTCGATCCGCAGTGAAGGGTGAAGAGAGAGCAGTTATTGTGTCGCTGTGCAGCTGTGTCCTGTAATTAAAGGGCTCGGCTTAGTGGTTCTCTAAACCTCATTGTGTGGCAGGCGAGAGCAGTCAGCTGTGAAATGTGTGTGTAGTGAAAGGTGGGGCAAGATTATGTCTGTTTTATTTGTGTGTGTGTTTATATATAATGTGTGTGTGTGTTTATATATGTGAGTGTTTATATATATATATATATATATATATATATATATATATGGTAGGATGATAAACCAAGAACGCTCTACAGGATGTTTTGGGTGGTGTTGTATTTGCTAAGAATATAATGGATTAGTCCGAAAGGTATTTGTTTTGCGGCTTGAGGCTTGAAAACCACGGATTCCTTGATAGGAGGCGCTCATCTTTAATTTTTAATTTTTCCCATTTTGTCTCTCCTGTAGTGTCGTGGGTTTGATGCTCCCACACTGTATTTCTTTACATTTCCTGTACAAATGAACATAGAGCGAGAAACCTGCTCTCGTTCTTTTGTTTTCCTTGCAATGTTCTAAATTGTGAAATATCCACTAAATAATGTTAAACCAAACCAAACAAAATAAGTGTTTCCAAAAAACTGTTAGCGCATACTGTGCATCTTCAGCACCGCAATCCACTGCTTTCTGCTTCACTGTTTTTATTTGCTACATAAGAACATAAGTTTCCAATCAAGAGGAGGCCATTCGCCCCATCGTGCTCGTTTGGTGTCCATTAATAACTAAGTGATCAAGGATCCTATCCAGTCTGTTTTTAAATGTTCCCAAATTGTCTCTTCAGCCACATCGCTGGGGAGTTTGTTCAGATTGTGACGCCTCTCTGTGTGAAGAAGTGTCTGCTGTTTGTACAGTGTTCCTCTGTATCGATCAACCCGATTGGAGCTCAGTTCTGAGTGGAAACTGAAACGAGAAACTGGCCCTTTTCTGTCTCCGTAGGTCCTATTTCGGCTTAACTTCCTGGTGGTCGTGCTGTGTCTGGTGATGAATCGATCTTACCAGTTTTACTACTTCGTGCCATTAGTAACTTTCTGGTTTGCGGTCATCTATGTGACTTTAGCGATGTGGCCCCAGATACTCCAGAAAAAAGCTAACGGTAACATTTGCATATTATTATTTTCATTTTTGCTTCATTCAAGATTCATGTTTTCTGAATAATTCAGTGGGGGAGGGAATCCATCTTTGGCACAGCAAGTGTTATTATACAGTTTGAAAACTGACAAAGTATCTTGAGGAATAGACAGGCCATCAACAGTTTAACAACGTAAATGTTTAAGTATTGTAAAAGTCACGAGGGCTTTAAGATCCTGCAAATTCTGCCAAATCATTCCTATTTAGATCATCTTCTGCTTGACCTGAATTGATGACAGTGTGTGTAACGTCTTGTGTTTTCACAGCCAGTGGGATCTGGCACCTGGGCGTGATGCTGAAACTGCTGGCCCTGCTGCTGTTCATCTGCTTTCTGATGTATTCGCAGGTACGCTGCGTACATTGTAAAGATATATTTTAGTTTGTTTTTTTTCTTTTTAACCCTTCGTCCTCCCCCTGTCTTCCAGGGAGCTTTCGAGAGTATTTTCTCCGTCTGGCCGATATCCAAGCTGTTTGAGCTGCAGGGGAGCGTGCACGAGTGGTGGTTTCGCTGGAAGCTGGATCGTTTTGTACGTAAAGAAAAAAAACGAAAAATAACAATGACGTGCCTGGAATAATAACCTGTGATTCGGAAATGGCTGAAACCCTTCTTCCTTATTTTATAAGTCGCACAGAAGTCTCTTTACTTTTCACTGTGTTGTTTAACGGTGATGCTGTATTGAACGCCTCGTCTGGCCCTCTCTCTCAGGCCGTGATTCATGGGATGCTGTTTGCGTTCGTGTACCTGCTGCTGCAGAAGTGCCAGGTGCTGTCCGAGGGCAAAGGAGAGCCGCTGTTCTCCAACAAAGTCTCCAACTGTTTACTCTTCGTTTCGGTCGTGTCTTTTCTGGTAAGTGTTTCCGAAGCGCTCCGGTGACGACTGAACGTTCATGCGCACCTGCACAGAAACCCAGAGTTTATGACATTCATTTTTTATCTTCTTTATGCTCTAGTTATGATTGAATCAGATTGGTACACTCTTATCAGTATCATAACTGGATGTAAGTGTTCTGGTGTCAACTTCTAACGAAAGCCACTGTTCATGGTACAGCTCTCTGGGTGCTTCTGTGCTGGTTCAGGCATGTTGATTTCTTCGCAGACTCGTAGATAGGAGGTTATTTCCGTGAATGTGGTTAAAGTAACGTGTTTGATTGTTACAGACCTATTCCATATGGGCGAGCAGTTGCAGGAATAAGACCGAGTGCAATGAACTGCATCCCTACATATCGGTTGTACAGGTAAGGGTTGACATGGAAATATGTGAAGTCTATTCTGGAGCGGCGAAAAAAAAAAAAAAAAAAATATATATATATATATATATATATATAAATTCTATATTCTGGTAACCGTTTTCCACTGTGAGGGATATGATTTATGCAGAGCATCCATAAAAGGGAAATCTGTCTCTTGGTTGTGTTGGTCGTGGGAGTGTTTCCAACTGAAACCAAAACCAAAATATATGAGTGTGAGTGTGTCACTGTCAGTGTGAGTGTGTCATTGTCAGTGTGAGTGTGTCAGTGTCAGTGTGAGTGTGTCATTGTCAGTGTGTCCATGTGTCAGTGTGAGTGTGTCATTGTCAGTGTGAGTGTGTCTGTGTCAGTGTGTGTTGTCCTGTTGATCTAAAGTTACTGAAGTCACGTGTTCTTCTCTCTCTCTTCTGGCAGATTTTAGCTTTTGTTCTCATCAGGAACATCCCTGGCTACGCGCGTTCTGTTTATAGTTCATTCTTCGCATGGTTTGGCAAGATCTCTTTAGAGGTAAGACACCGTTCACCGAGATTCATTGTGAACACTGTCATTATTACACCATTCAGGCAATATATATAACAATGGATACTACACTACTAAAGGATATTGTGTAGGCCACTGACCTAGAGCCAGCATTTTAAACTATATTCATTCTGATCATTCAGTTTACACAATGTGAATTTCATCAGATCATATTTGTTTAAGGCAATTATCTGGGATCATGGATCAGCATTCTGCAAATGAGCACAAAATGACTAATGTACTTTCTAATGTTCTTGTTTACAAGCAGACAAATCTATCAAGCATAATTCTTAAATAAATGTATTTTCCAGATATGTTTACTTGACCATGGTCTCTATTTCTGTGCATTTGAGCACATTGACAAAATTCAGCAATACAACACGTACGTAATTTGAATTCCAAAAATAAAATGATCAGTTATAATGTGGACCAAGAAGAGAGATTTATTCTTCTGTATTAAAATGAAAATATGTAAATATAAATAAGCACAAAAATCCTTTTGGAAACAACTATAATAGTTCTTACTGTGGATGTTGTAAATGCAGTCATTAAGCTGCTCTCACTGTCAAACATTTCATTGCTCATCATAGGGTACTTTAAACCTCTTGGAGCTTTACTGTGACCTTAATTTGTTATGGATAACATACTGCAAAAGTTGTAATCAAAAGGACAGACAGCTGGTGAAAACCAGTACATTCACAAAAATAGGAAAAAAGAGGAGTAGAGCTTTTGCCCAGTTTGTTAATACCATACAAAACAATATATTTTAAAAACAAAAAACACATTCCAGGAAAAAGATGCTGTTATACAGAAGTAGACAAATGCAGTAATGTGCAAGCACCTAAAGAACTGCCAGAGTTAAATATTCGGGTTTGCTTTCCTCGTTGTTTGTCGGCTGCTTCTCTCTGTGAGGGTCAGTGACTCCTGTGCCGCGACGAGAAATCGGTCTGGATTCTCTTCACGTTTGGACTGAAGGTCTTGCTCTGTTTTGTTTTATTTCCCACCCCAGCTGTTCATCTGCCAGTACCACATCTGGCTGGCCGCCGACACCAAAGGCATCCTGGTGCTGATCCCGGGAAACCCCATGCTGAACATCGTGGTGAGCACCTTCATCTTCGTCTGCGTGGCCCACGAGATCTCCCAGATCACCAACGACTTGGCCCAGGTCGCCATTCCCAAGGAGAGCCCGGCGCTGCTCAAACGGATGCTCATCACGGCCGTGTTCTTCATGGCTGTCCTGGTGCTGTCTATGCGCGAGCGGCCCGGACACTGAGCCCCCCTCGGGCCGCGGCGCCCCCCGTAACGGACGCCCCCGAGGGGAAGAGGGGGGCCGGACGCTGTGTGCGTGGAGGAGGCGGCGCTTTGTCGTTCTCGTGACGAGTGAAGCACCGAAGAAGGACACGACAGTTTTGTTTTGTTTTTTTGAATACAAGCAACTCGGCATCGTCTTGCTTTGATTTTTTCAATGTCTGTTACACAAAAAAAGAAGGAACAACAACAATCCTCGAGATACCTGGACACTCTGTATTTAAGTGTAAATTGAGGTGTTTTATACCGTTTTCTGTGCTCGTCGTTGTGGGTGGGTTTATTTTCTGTCCCTGAGACTGAAACTCGGACGGAAGTTCAGGCGTTTGTGACTGTGTTTTGTTTTTATTGTGACTGAATCTTATTTCAGACCACGCAGAAATGCACTTTTTAGGTACCTTGAAACGTTTAGGAGGTCGTTAGATATTATTTTGCTTTCTGACTTTAATGCTGCCGTCTGAGGGGTGAACAACCACTTTCATCACTATATAGATAGATATAGAGCGGATCAATACCTCTTGATAGATGTTACCCCCATACGTCAGTAGCCGGGGTACCTGTGGAGCTGAATTTAGTTTTGTTTGGTTCTGCCTCGGGAGCCCGGACTGTCCCTGCCCGTCCCAATGCCTTGTACTGAAAGGGTCAAAGCGAGTGGGTTTGTGCGATTGCTCTGCAGCCACATATACATTTGTATCTGATCTTCTATTTATTATTATACATCTACAAATATTTATTCCTGATATAAGTAATTTATTATGAGATTTAAAGTTATTGTTAATAGAACAGTCTTTCCTCTGGAGGTCCCGAGGCCCGGCCGAGACCCCCAGCATCGAGGGATTCACCCGGCTTGAATGCGGTTTCTGACGAGCAAATGTCTATGGTACATTTCTTCTATTTCTATTAATCTCAAACACAGGCTGAGGCCTCCACGCCTCTCCAGTCCAGTCAGACCCACCGTGTCGACCCAGAGGCCCGTCTTACTGGACGCAGTGGTCCACAGACGAGAGCCGTCGCAGTTATTGTTTCTGTCCCCCTTTCATAAACACTGGATGTCGGAAAATATTTCCCCTTGTGGTCTTCCTTCGCCACAAGTGTTTTTCCACACACCAAAATAATGACAGGGGGCCGAGGAGGGGATGGGGGTCTGTACTGTCAGACGATTCTCTTTTCTTAGCAGATTTCTTTTGTTTTTTACCGCAAGGGTTTATTTTCCTCCAGTTCCAGTGGATTTTAGGGTGTTTTGGAATGATCGTGGCTACAAGGGTAGCTGTGATGAACGCTGAGGTTGTGCTAGCTCATTTATTATTCCTTTAAATGTTGCTAATGCTACGCAGTGACACACACACAACCACAATGGCCGCCAACTGGTGACAGTTTGGGGGGACAAACTATTTCCCACCTCCCTTCTTACTGACCAAATACCCTAGTCAAGGCCAGTACCTTTGTTTCTTTTCAAAGCCATGGGGGTCCGTGTTTTGATACTTATTTCACTTCGCAGATCTTCGTTTTCCTCACCAAGGTGTTTTGCAAATGTGTATGGACAGATATAATTTAATACAAGTGACCTGGACTTCATTTGAGACTCGAAATCAGCTCTGTTTTCAAGAAGACGAAAGGAAGATGTTTAGAATGATTAGAATAGGAATAAATGCTTTAGGTCTCCAACTGGACTGGACTTCGGCGTATGAATGTCCCAAAATGTGTACGAAATGCGTTTAAGCACTGAACACGGTGGTCTTTAAGCCACAAGCTTCTTGAACGGGTATTCTTAATTTGTAATTAGGTCTGAAATTAAATGAAAGCTTTTATACAGATGTTAACGTGCTTTGTGTTATAACTGAATGAAGGCCTTTATAGAGAGTCGTTGTTTACCTGTCTTTATTTAGCATTATCGTGCGCATGGCCTGGTCATGTGACCGAGGGACAGCACACTGTTGTGTATATTTTTGTTATTTTTGCTGTTATTATTTAAGAGAAAGACGCCAGTTACATGTTGATGAGCCTTGTTTGTTCTTTTTGTCGACTCATGAATAGAGGGATGTTGTGTGTAGATCTTCCTGTGGTTTCTCAAGCTGACCTTCGACCATTTTTATTTATAAATGACTTTATTCTGTTGAATATAATTTATGTTTATGATAAAATTCCTTCTTAAAATGCATGTCTGTGAGGTTTTGTTCTCATCGCATCCTTTTAAAAGAGCATCATCCTCGTATAACAAGCCTCACCGTCTCACTGGGACCCAGGTGTTTACAGTCACACTGAACATTTATACATTTACAAAAGAGTGGGATACCCATAACCCCCCACAGATTGAAAGATATCTGATCTACGTGATTCAAACTAAAACAAATAAGAACATGAGTGTCCAATCGAGAGGAGGCCATTCACCCCATCGTGCTCGTTTGGTGTCCATTAATAACTAAGTGATCCAAGGATCCTATCCAGTCTATTTTTGAATGTTCCCAAATTGTCGCTTCAGCCACATCGCTGGGGAGTTTGTTCAGATTGTGACGCCTCTCTGTGTGAAGAAGTGTCTCCTGTTTTCTGTCTTGAATGTCTTGAAGCCCAATTTCCATTTGTGTCCCCGGGTGCGTGTGTCCCTGCTGATCTGGAAAAGCTCCTCTGGTTTGATGTGGTCGATGCCTTTCATGATTTTGAAGACTTGGATCAAGTCCCCACGTAGTCTCCTGTGTTCCAGGGTGAAAAGGTTCAGTTCCTCAGTCTCTCAGTAGGACGTTCCCTTCAGACCTGGAATAAGTCTGGTTGCTCTCCTCTGAACTGCCTCTAGAGCAGCGATATCTTTCTTGAAGTGTGGAGCCCAGAACTGCACACAGTATCCAGATGAGCTCAAACTAGTGCATTGTACAGTATGAACATCACTGCCCTTGTTCTCAATTCTACACTAATAACTATATATCTCGGTCTTCTTTGCAGTGGTTTGAGCAGGACACCAAAATGACTATTTATAGCCCAGGTATAAAAATTGATTATTTTATTCCATCTGATATCTTTAAAAATACAGATTCAATGATACACAAAATATTAAAAAATATTAATCCTTTACAAATGAACCAATTATTTATTTTGCCAGTATATATATTTTTTTAACGTATTAGTCTACTGCAACGCTGAACACATCTGCACAATGACATCGAAGTATTGGGTATCGAGCTACGTTTGGCACATGCATATCGGCAGTAACATCAGAAAATTCCATTCAGTCGTGTATTAAAAAACGTGTAGTGCTGATCAGTTACAAATTCAGTGCTTCTGTCAGTTTCCTCTCTTCAGGAATACCATTTACCTGAAATAAAGGAGAAGGAAACATAATATAAATAAAGAGAGCAATTAATGTGCTTCGTTTATTAGTAGCCACACATACTAGTCAATACTAAGCAAGCTTTTTAGATGAAGAGTACCATTTTTCTTATTAGCTGTATCATCAACAAAATGTAAATAACACTTAATTCTGTGAAGATGCACCTTGGTATGAAATAGTTGTATCAAACCCACGACGGAGGTAATAAAAAAAGCTAGAGATGCAGATGTTTTCTTTGAATCAGCGTGGGGTGTACGAAATCAGTATCAAAAGATAAAAGGTGAATATAATTCAACTATGCACACGCTAAGATTAAATAGAACCATTTCACTGGATTTGTATCGGCATGAAAATGTTTTTAAACCTGGACAGCATGATCTCAATCAGTAAAGCTGGGAGCAAACTGACCCCACGTTTAGGGTTTCTATCCCGTCTGCCAGGGGTTCGATGTCAGGTGTAAAGACTTGGTGCAGTTTCTACACTGCCGCTCGAACTGTAACTAATTATTCAGACATGCAAACACACGGACCCAACAGCACCGAAACATCCAATACAAAACATGGTACTTGCCTCCAGCCGTCGAAACGTTGACATACAATAATTACCTCCTTCATTGAGAGCAGCAGATAAATAGACAAATGTGTTGTTTAGTATGTTAGAAGCCCACCCCAACCCCGTCAAAAAAACAACTTCTGCAATAAATGAAGTTAATTCAGTTGTACACTAGGGGGCACCGGGGAACCACATCTCTGTACACTCAGACATTCGATCAGACGTTGGCGTTGGCTTGTGTGGAGGAGCTGCTGCTGTTGCTGATGTTGGCAATATTTGAATGATCTATTTCTTGATGTGTGTGGTTCCAAGCAGCTTATACAGTCGATGCACACTCACCTGAGGGCTGCTGTGGGATCTGAGTCTGATTTTGCAAATTCCTGTAAAACAAACCACACGTCTATCAACACCGACGCATGTGACCAGAAACAGAGACACAAGCTTCAAGGCACTCCTTTCAAAAGTGCTCCAAATGGGGTCAGATCATTCTCTTTCCCCTCAACAAGTTTTACCTTGTAAAGGTATTTGAGTCCAGTTTCAACTTTCAGCTGCACTCACAAAATAAAAAAGGCTTCAAAGCACGGAAAGACAGCTTTTCTAAGTTCCTCAGCAGTGGGACAACAGTCCAAACACCAGTCAGGTTGATGGGATTAGCAGAGTGAACACAAAGTACTTAAGATGTCTACATGCTTAAGATGTTTGCAGATGTAGAAACACAGACATGGAGAAAGGCACGTGAAGTCCTTCATACACTAACTAAAGCAGAACCTTTGTATAAGAGCTTTAACTATGGGGCGTTGTAGGCCGTCCCGCGTGCCTCTCCGGCCCATCGTGTGTTTCTGACACACGGACACTTTGTCAAGGGGAGGGTAACAGCGCGACTCACGCCTGCGTCTGCATCAGGGGCATGCTGGTCGTCTCGAAGCTGTCCGGGTGCAGCGGCGGCACGATCTCGCCGCTGACGGGGTGGAACACGGGCAGGGTGGACAGCGGCCAGGAGATCTCGCGGTTCTTGGACATGTTCCTCAGATCCTTGGTGGACTTCTGGATGGAACTGTGATGGACCAGCTGGATGCTGCAACGGGTGAGAAGGAGAGCCAGGTTGGGCCGCGGCTGGGTTTCTCTTTGCGAAACAACACACACGGGCAACGCAACTGTGTTTCTGAAGAACCAAAAACTGAAAACAATGCCAGGAACAAGAAAACTGTGTTTGCTGTGATTGATTGATTTTAAAAAACAGCCTTTATTTCTCTATTCGATACCTCGTGTGGTTTGCAAATGTTTCTGGTGATTAGATAACAACTTTCCTTTTCTTTTCTCTCTTAAATGTGCACATGGGCGTGTTGTGTGTTCTGCTCTCACTGGGCCCTCGTCCTTAGTCCTCCTAATTAGTGACACTAATTACTCTCGCTTTAATCGCCCCAGGTGGATGATGAGTCCGAGGGGCCCCCAGCAGCCTCCCACACAATGAGCTGAGCCACACTGAGATGAACGTGATGGATGATCTCAATGCATGAAACACATATCGGGTATGAATGGGTTTGACGTGATTGGCAGTGGGCGGGGAAACAAAAACTCTCAAACGACAATAAACAAACAAATAAATAAATAAAATAAACTCAATACAAGCCACAGGAAGGAGACACTTACTCTGGTGTTTGCAAGTTTCTTTTTTCCCTAGAACAAAACAAAATTAATGAATTAAAGACTAGTATCATTAGGAAGGACATCCACACAGTCTAATGGAGACGCTAATGGCTGCCGTCGACACAGGAGCAGAAGACTGGTCAGCCTGGCGTCACTCACACATGGCACTGGTGACGGCAACACGACAGACATGGCAATGCTGGGATGGATAGAAATAAAGAGGTCAAAAATAATGTGAAACATGAGTGTGGGATGAGTCCACGGATGGCGAGATGAAGAAAGAAAAGAAAAGAAATCAATATGCATGAGGACAAGATGCTCGTTTACTGGGACTGTCACCCTCTTCTCTCGCTCCCTCGCCTGGCCTACACATACACAGAGCAATCCTGCGCATACATGTGTGTCCTTCACTAGTCTGCTGAAGGAAAGGAGGGTGGAAGAGACACTGCAGTGCGTCAAGCCCGAGCTACACTGCGTCGAAGAGTGCGTGACGCCCCACGCATCATCTGCGCAGCTCGGCAGATGTAGTCGACACACGCGGCGCCGCTACCGTGTCAGTAATGGAAGCTCCAAGCAGTGTTGAAGCTAAAGATCGCGTTTACTCTGCGGTTCGGGTGTGTTGTGCTCGGCGCCGTGGTGTCGGGGGCTTGAGGGGACTGCATGCGCACACTTACACCCCTTCGCGGCGGCAGCACATGGCGTAGCCCAGGATGATGAACAGGACCATGGCGACGGCCGAGGGCACCGCCAGCGTGAGCAGGAAGTCGGAGAAGTAGTCCCGGCTCTTCAGCGAGTCCGAGGGCGGGTTGTACTCTCCGATGTCGGGCAGCACCCCGCTGCCAGGGTCTGGTTTCTCCTTGATGACGGAGACCACTCTCGTTATATCGACCTGGGAAACGGGGGGGGGGGGAAAAGGACAATGAAACAGTGACCATACAACAACAAGAACAGCAAAAAACAGACACATGCTCATATAACTATCTATCTATATCTATAACTGGGGATTTTATTTCGTTTTACGGGATCATATGCTCAAGATAAAACAGGAAGTAGTGTTGGAAAACTGTCGGACGCCTGTGAATTTGTGTTTGCTCACTTCGTGTGGAAGGACTGTATGAGCTTAACTCCCAAGTTGGCAGTAAGCCAGCAGGGACATCTTCCAAGCTGCACGTTCTGCTACACCAAGGAAATCAAGAAATCAAGAAACCAAGGCACATTCATTTCTCCATGTTTCCATTTGTAAGATTTCCTTCACAGTCACAGAGGCTGTAGCCCGACAGGACACTACTGACCTCCTCAACACCTCTCCCAGCGATGCTCACCGCACTTATCACATCTGAGCAAAATTCACTCGCACACCTCCGCCAAGATCGTGGAGATAAAACCGAGAAGGTGAAAAGCTGTCTGTCAGCTGGACATTTGTTTCCAGCACAGATCCCAGCATCCTTGTGGGTTTGTCAGCCACAGGCACGTGAAACCAAACCGAAATGAAATGATCTTGAGATAGAGTGCTGCCGCCGCAATCACAACCGTCACCGCTAATCTGACAGCGGGATGAATCTCGGAGCTTTCCGTCAGGGAGAACAGGCGCTCACCAGGGAAATCTTGCACCAGTCGATGTTGAACTGCGCCCTGAACTTCTTATCGCAGCTGACCATGGGCTCCATCTCCTGGCTGCACCTCAGCTGGTTTTGCGGAGTCTCGACTTCCTTCAGGCAGGAGGAGAAGGGGACGTCGGCTCCCACCATCACGTACACCCTGCGGGGACAAAGATCGAGTGCAGCGTTCCTTATGGCTGACGGAGCCGGGATATTTGGCCTGAGACTTTATTCTGAAGAGCGGGAATAAACGTTCATGAGTAAACGAGGCTGCAGTGTGTGGTTGTAGCGTTGCGCATCACAAAACAGCTAAATGTTGTTTTTATGTATCGGGCAGCGGTATCCAAGCCGACTTATCAATCACTGACACACTTGTGCTACACACACGCAATCTCGCAAGGGTGACTTCATCATACAGGGCTCACCCTTCCTTCAGGTCGTTGATTGGGAGCGGCACCCTGCCTCCCCGGTCCAGCGCCGACGTGATGTTGATGGCGTTCAGTCGCTCTGGCTGCCAGACGTTTTTCACGGCTCCCAGGAAGTCCCCCAGGACCTCGCTGGCCAGCATCTCCTCCACGTTCATGTTCTTGATGTAGAACTCGGCCTGGTACGGCAGAGGGAAGTCTGGAGGGCGAGAGGAGAGTGTGACGGAGGTTAACGCCACACTGTCTCAATACAGTGAAGGAAAGGGCTTCTGCAGAGAGGGACATTTTATGTAACAGGGCTGCTGAGATGAGGTGATAGAACTGTATAGTTAATAATATATGTGAGTAAAACTGTCAATAATTTATCAGTAGAATACCGTACTTACAGTTACAGTTTAGTACTTAAAATGCGAAAATATTCATCTGAACCTCGTCTGATTGCCATTTCAATCTCCGGTAGAAAGAGCAGCATGTTCCTAACCCCACAAGCAGCTTCAACAGAAGAAATGTGGCCCCCCGGAGTCACTGGGCACAGATTGTGGGCCCATCATCCTGAGAGGAGCACCAGTGGATTATTTAGGACTGACGTTACAGTGGACACAACAGCACTTGGCCGTCACCGCCTTGCTGAAGGGCCTCAGTCCATCTTGTGTCCGTAGATCAGAGGCCGGCTGCTCAGCTGACCTCTTTGCTCTGCCTCAGGACACTGAGAGTGGACACAGGGAGGGTCTCGCCTCTGGGGGGAACTGAAGTAAAACAATTGCCCCCCGATTTCATCCCCGTGCGACATCACAGATACCCATGGGGCCACCTCGCCTCTATTACTCCGGTCTCTGTCTCCGGAGGCTGTGTGCGCTTACCGTCGGCGGACATGATGTTGATGACCAGGTTGTGCCTGGCGGTCTCGAATGTGCGTCTGTTGTAGGCCGTAATCTGCAATGGACACACAGAGGGGAAGGTTCGAGCTGCGATCACAACAGCTTATAGAAAAACTTCCCGGTAGAATAATGTACACAGAATGCAAAAAACAACTAAAACCATGAGCTCGAACACACAGTGCGGATTAAAACAGGGCGGCCATCTCTGCACTCAGTGAACATGAGGAAATGGGAGGAGGACGAGGTGGAGGAAAAGATGAAGCAGAAGAATTTGAAGGAAGAGGAGATGAACAAGAAGAATTAGAAGAAGAGGAGGAATGAGAAGAAGGTTAAGAAGAAATACAAGAGGGACGTGAAGAAACGTCCCAGGGTAGAGGACGTACCTCAATGATCGTTGCTTTGCCCACATGTTCGGCCGTCGGGGACCCGTAGAGAACGCCGTCGCTGAAGGGGGTCCTCTGGATGTATCTCAGCCAGCCTGGCCGGTCTGGGTAGCCCATTAAATTAGTGTTAAAAGTGATTGGGTCATTGCTGGCATCCCCTGTGTCGGTGCCACAAAACAGGAAACACAATTAATGAAAAATCTCGGATACAGTTGAAGCTTTTAGGGGGAGATATATGGTACTTGAGACCCTGATCTTCCAAGGGAAGATGCTCAACTTTAGCCTTGGATTTAAAATGAAATCTGGGGCCGTAATCACATGGCTCTCTGACATTTCACTCCTGGGTGACATGTTTGTATTCTGAGTGAGATGTGGTGCCATGTCTGTGAATCACTTTATAGAAACAACTCCACAGCAAGCAGCCTCTCCGATATTAATATAATGCAGGGGAATAATCTGATATCAATGGGACAAATTGATATATCAAGACGATCAATCTCTAATCAGAATTTAAACATTTGCAAGGCAGATATCTCATGAAGAGTCAATGCGACGGCGCATTTATAAAGCAAGTGTCAACAAACAGCATACCAGGCTTCGGATAGGGAGGGAATTCCCCCTTAAAATATTCTCTCTCCAGAACATGGACAAAGAGGACCCCTGCAGATGGATAGACATTGCGGTCTGCGTGTGACCTGGAGAGGATAGTGAACACTGCAGCCGGGGGGCGAGAGACAGACAGACAGAGAGACAGGAGGCAGAGAAAGAGAAGTAAGTCATGCACCAGCCGCCAGCCATGCAGCAGCAACCTCCAGCCCCCCCCCAGCGCGTGGACTGGAAGAGAAGCAGATACCAGGGTGAGAATCTCTCTGCAAAATACAATATAGGATACATTACTCAGCCTGGCTTAGGATAAACTACTGGGCAAGCAGATGTGGTAAATAAAGACAGAGGAGGAAGTCAACCAAAATGTGCATCTTTCTGAAATAAATGTTATTTTCGAAGCTTAATCTGAAAAATATATATAAGTATCATAATTTTATTTCTGCTTGTCCTCTCACCCAAAACATTCCATGAAACGGCACAAGGATTCACAATAAGAACGCAAATGTATAAAAGGTTTCATTCACACATCCTATTTATCAACGTGGGGATTTTAAATCATGGTTTCAGATAGTCTGTTATACATACTGAGACATAGCACAGCCCCCTGAACCGATCACCGCATTCGGACTCTTCTGGGTTGTGGTTCTAGAACTCCATATCTGAAATTCCTTTCAAACGTATCTTCTCCTCGTATTTGCCGATCTTTCCTCTGTTTCAAGATCAAACCACCTGTTACGGACACTCTTTTCTGTGAAATACTGCCCGAGAGATAATATCTTCTGGGATGCAATCAAATCAAATCACACAGAAAATGTTGTTTTCAAACATGGACATGTAATCCGAGATACAGTTGTAAGCGCGGGTCAGCTTCTCCATGTTCATAATGTAAGTATTCACTTTAATGAGGGGTTTGAAGTCGTAATAAGCTTCCCAATCTGTACTGAGTTATTCTAACCATAAACCTGCCAGTCGGTGTAAATGATTCCCTCATCTGCTTTGTGTGTTTTTCGGTTTAAAGATAGATCCCACCAAAGTCAGCTTCAAGACTCCTGTACTACAAGCAGGGTGCAGTACAGTAATACCATTCAACATGACTTTAAAGCTAAACCAATGAAACGGCCCCGCTGAATCTGGTGCCATATGGCTGAAGTCAAATCACTTCCAGTTAAGATCAATGGCGTGAAGCTAAGCCGCTGAAGGGAGGGACTTCGGAGGAAAAAGTGGGTTATCTGTGACGCTGGGGTTTATGGAATATGTATCTAGTGCTGCTCAACACTGCTGAGTCCATACTGTTTTAACACCCAACACTAGAAGGAAGAGATACCACGAGCTTCAGACGAACACCCCATGGTGTTTCATACTGAAAGAGGAAGGAACTTATTTAATTTATGTGACTCCCCTTAGAAAATAAGTTATTTCTAAAGCATAAGAATAATGATAATTGAACTGTAACAGCTCTGATGCCTCCGGTGTTTGTAATCGTTAGCTCACTGTACTGGGATGTGTGTTTTGTATTGATTGTATTTACTGCACTTTGTAATGCTTGGAAATGTTTCTCGTGAATAATCATCACCATCAACATTATACCATTTCCAACTCCTAAAAGCCCCACTTTGCTTTATTTCACTGCATTCAGCACAATCCACGGGAGGAAGCTGTCTGTGAGCTTGTGCTGCCTGTGATTGCGGCTGCAGCTTATTGTACATTTCAAAAAGGCAACCCCCAAGATGTGGAAACACAGAAGGACATAACAATGTGAAACTAACTACAGACCACAGCTCTCATCTAAATATTCAAAGTCACACTAGATGATACCGATAATAATGTACTGTAAGAAATGACAGGGTTGTTTTTTGTTGTTTGGTTATTTACCACTCGGCTCTTGAGACCACAGAACTCATCCTTAAGAGGAGAAGGTCCTCCCACATGTGCCTGAGCCACAGCTTAGCAGAGCCTCCCAGATGTGGATGAAGAAGCATTACAGAGCAGATGGCTTTCCAAGTTAAACCGGCATCCCCACTGAGGCCCTGCTTCCATGGAGAGCGCCGGCTAAGCCCGTATAGCCTCTCTCAGCATGCAGCAGAGGCCCCGACCTTACCAGATCTTCGTAAGGCTCTTACAACCACGTCTGATTTGTGGCCATCGCAGTGATGACGGAAAAAGCCCTTTAAACAGATCACCCATGGAAAGGTAAAGCTAAATTCTCCGGCTCTGGGACAGAGTGAGCCATGTTGGATTCAAGGTGAGTGGGACTGATGTGCCCAGAAAAACGTATGATCCTTTTCTGTAAACTACCTTTCCTTCAGTTCGTTGGTATCTCAGGGGTCTCCATTCCCAACAGTGGGAAGAAGAGTCCTTTTTTTTATCTCTCTTGACTTGTTATTTAACACAGTGTCATTACTGTCGTTACGATCAGCTTCAAAGCATCTGAGAAGATGTTTTCTTCCTTGCCAACGAGTCGTGACATTCCCTCTGATCAGCAGTTTCAGGGCCTGCGAACATCTCATGAATCAAACGCCCTCCTGGCATCTCACACGTCACATTCGATTACATCAAGCCTGGCCTTCAACTCAAACGTTCACGTATGGCTCAGTTGAACTCCAAACTTATTTTCGTCCTTTACTGTACACTATCAACACTGGAGATAAGCAATGACATTGTGGCTTCACTTTCCTTTGGTTCTAGCTGCTCTTAGTTCTTCACATCTTTTCTCTGTCCTGAATCGAAAAACAATGTAAGGAAGGAGCTGGTTCCCTTCTTCTGACTTTCTTCCTTCTTCTTTCGATGTGAGAGCCGCCTCACAGTGACCTTCGTGTTCAACAGAGGCCATGGCCATTGCGGGTCCAAGCCAGACCCACAAGCACACACCTCCTGTGTATATGTAGTCGTACGTGATCGGTTACTTGACCTTCCTGTACACATACCAGCTGTATTTTGAATGAAGAGGCCTGTGTGCACACCAGTGTGAGTAAATTCAGATTTGCAGCAGTGTGTGTGTTATTTTTCCTTCTGGTTTTTATTTTAAACCGTATGATGTACATAATTAAAACCTTTAGGTGAAAAGTACATCCGTGATTCATCCGGAGGATTGGCAGAACTCTCTTCTGGTCTCTGGGAAGAGCCTCCACCCAGACTTCAGAGTCTTCCTTGACTTTAAAGACAGACCAATATTACACATCCCAGAATATCCCAGCTCTCTCCAACGAGAGGGATATCTAGTCAACTATGGCACCAGCCCCACATCCTGACAGTCCAACAGTAGGGTTCCCATAATCAATGACACGGGTCTATTGGCTGAACGGAGCGTGGGGCGCATTCTGGGTAATTTGGGTTTGTCAAGGGCTGGACAACTATACTGTCTTGTATATTAATTTTGTGGTTTTTAATCAATAATATAGTTCTTATGATATTTGTTTTGTTTTTGTTTTTCCTATTGATACAGTGTATATACAGTGTGTATATATATATATATATATATTAGTGAGCTATCAAAAGTAAACGGGGCTGAACAAATCAATGAGAAACCAGGGCAACCATAAACGACAATAATAATAAGAACAGCAGACGTAAAGAATGATGAAAAAAGGATTAAGAGGGAAAAGATATAGTTTTGCCACTCAGTGTTAAGAAACAGCACAAGGCGTTGGAGGGGGTGTTAGAATAAGGCGGGGGTAATTATCCCCTGGTTAAGGGAGTCACACAGCTGTCCAGATGCGCATCTCCACTCACCGTTGGTCTGCACAGCTGCTCTCTGCCTGTTGATGAAATAACTGTGGATTTGGCTATTCCTCCAAAACACAGCTTCGTGTTTCACATCGGCAGTGCTTACTACGTGAGCTTTTATCCGAAACAAATAAAACAGCACATTAAAATCAGAATCAGAGATAGAATCAGCGGCAGAATACTGTACTGAGAATCGGCTGCTTTAATTGCCTACACACTCCGTGTTCTAGAACAGCAGGGCGGCTTGCGTCATCACAGATGTGTGCACGGGCATATGCAGGAAGATAAGGAGGGCTTTATTTCCAAATACAGCCCAGTTTCTTCGTGGGGTGTATACAAACGATATGGGGAAATCTCTCAGCTGTAGGCCTAGCTATACCCTGAATGTTGCGGCAAACTCTCGTATCCCAAGTAATAATTCAGTGCCTCATTCATCTACAATTACCCAAACGTACCGCAAAAGAAAATGCATGCAAGTAACAAACAGTGTATAGTAAAGACCATTCAAAACACACCTGGACGTTTTCAAAGTGCATATACATGTAAACGAAAATTGCCCAGCACTGTCGTGTTTTCCATTACGAGCTGGATAATGAGACCAATCTGCTGAGGCATCCGCACAGAACATACAAATAAAATGCAAAACTGTTTCAATGCATATTCGATACATACCGATGGACACACACACGAGAAAGGCTACAGGGTCCATAGTGTGTTGCTGGAAACGAAGGGGGTTTTGTGGTGATTGTCCGCAGTTTGACAGTGACAAGCATCCCCTCTACATCCCTCCCTCTCCTCCTCTCGCTCCCTCTCTCTGCCTCTCCAGCCCCGGCGCATTGTGGGAGAAACATGTGCTCCGCTTGGCTGGAGGAACATCTGGCGCAGAAGCTGGAAAATAAGATGCCATGTTTGGGCGGAAAAGGAGACACAGTAACTCCAGGGCAAGGACGTAATACACAAACAAAAAACAAAAAAAAAAACATAATGATATACATTGAAGGATGGTAATTGTACAGGAATTTAAATTTCACTCGCTGTATAGTGCAGCCTATGACTGATAATATATATTTATATTGATGAGCAGAATGAAACTTTACCCATGAAACGGTGTTGTTATGTTTAAAACCATAATCGTAGTATTGGTATTATATATAAATATACAAATACTACTACTACTACTACTACTACTACTACTACTACTACTACTAATAATAATAATAATAATAATAATAATAATAATAATAATAATAATAATTTGGGTGATATTTATATATTCGTGTAATGCATTTATTAATTTAAAGATGTCTTATGATCAATCACTGTTTGGTATAATCCATCAGTTGTTGTTTTGTTTGTTTGTATGTTTGTTTTCAAGTAGAGGTGAAATAACATTAATTAATTCACAATTTTCACATTAGGCAAGATGCTAAGTTAAACCTATCTGTGATAAACTGTTCTTCTATTGTACATGATGATAATAAGTCTGAAATTGTGTTCTGCACAATCTTGCACAAGCCAAGATCAACTTTTTTCGTGTTATTGATGGAACATGCATTAGTATGCACTGATAAAATTAAGGACAAGGAGTGAATTGCAATGAAAGCAATGATGCACAATCCTGTTTCACCCTTTTTAGTGGATGAAGTGTAAATCTGCTTCATTATACAAGATTTACTTGATGGCCCAGACACATCGAAATGGACGTCACATTTGTGTGATGAAATTAGGCAGCAGACAGCCAGCCTCGCCTGTGGAGCACGGTGCTGAGCTGGATCTGTGAGAAGTCCTCATCTCCCCCTGTCAAGTCAGATAGGCAATTATAAAGACAGGGACAAAAAGATCAATAACATTAAAGATCATGATTGAATCGAGACACAAAGTTGTGTCTTCGCACTTGTGCTAGAAACTGCACTTCGACTGTATGAGACGTGACCGGAGTTATGAAAAGCCCATCCATGGTTGGTAGCACAACAATTTCGGCAATGAAAGAGTCCCAGTATGAAATCAGATACAAATGATGATACTTAATAGCTGAAGAATTAAGTTACATGTGTTTATTTGATGTTTGTAGAGGTATAATGCATTCATCCTTTCTTCCTAGCCACACATTTGTCATTGGAATATAGAGCTGTAAAACATCTGATTAATAAATCTGTCTAAATAGGAACTCACCAGCCTGTCTGGCCGACGTGGTGACTTATGGCTAACAAACCCCCATGATGTTTAAACAAAATAAACAGCCCTTTTTATGTTTAAATGAAACAGCACTTCAAGACTTTAAATGGGACATTATAAGATGTCCCAGCAGTGGATGGATTTGGGCAGACGGTGATGAGATATATCTTCTTGCTTCGATCTACAGCTGCAATGTTTATGATTTCGTCCTCCCGTGTTTTATGTGGTTGTCTTCTAGGTATATATGTATTGGTATATATATATATTTCTATACAGATTTCAGCAGAAACAATATATACATACAAGACTATGTGGGGACTTGATTCAAGTCTTCAAAATCATGAAAGGCATCGATCACATCAAACCAGAGGAGCTTTTCCAGATCAGCAGGGACACACGCACCCGGGGACACAAATGGAAATTGGGCTTCAAGACATTCAAGACAGAAAACAGGAGACCCTTCTTCACACAGAGAGTCACAATCTGAACAAACTCCCCAGCGATGTGGCTGAAGAGACAATTTGGGAACATTTAAAAATAGACTGGATAGGATCCTTGGATCACTTAGTTATTAATGACACCAAACGAGCACGATGGGGCGAATGGCCTCCTCTCGATTGGACACTTTCTTATGTTCTTATATATATATATATATATATATATATATATATATATATATATATATATAGTCCTTAGGCTGTCAGACCAGACAGATTTGCACTATCAACATACAGCTGAAGTACTCCAGACATGCTCCACCCTCACCCCTCACACCTGCCACTGGGGCATTGAGATCTCTTTAACCCCCCGCAGGGGAGGAGACCAACCAGGCACAGATGGTGTTCCAGGGCTCCTCTGATCTCCCTGACACAACTGCACAAGTGGACAATTGTTGACGCAGACTGAGAGACTCTGTGGGTCAGTGAGAGTTAATCTTGTTCCCGGGGGCCATTGCACAGCAGAAGTGAAGGCTGATGTCATTTCACCCATGATAATAGAATCTCTGATTCATCAAACACACATTTGTAATTTATACCCAAGGAAAAACATCTCTCTGAGACACGAGGGTGCATTGAAAAAGAGACTGAATTGTTATGTTTAGTTTTTAGTTTTTCAAATGAATTAATCTTTCCAGTCTCTATCCTGGTCCTGAAATCCATCCCTCCATCTTTTGTTTCTCTGCAAAGGCATTCCCCCCCCCCCCCCCCCCCGTTTCTGCAAGATCATTTTAAGGTTGCTTGGCAACATGAGAGACTTTAAAAGAGACGAGCAGGAGGGAGAGAGAGATGGGGATTCCGCGGTATGATTCACGACGCAGCGCTCAGAGTCGAGCTCATTGGTGCGATGGGACTAAACCTCTGTCTGGAAATCCCTGGAAACGTAATTCCTCCTGTTTATTGTGTTATTAGGGAAGTGCTTTCAGTGAAGTAAAAGAATATCGATTGGAGGCACATACTTTGGCATCTATCTTCACTTTCAACATTTTAAATCACAAGTTTCAAGCATCACTTAGTTTTAATCCAAGATAAACTGCTTAACTCAGCTCATATGTGCTCCACTTAATGCTGCAATATTACACCACCTCCCCCCCCCCCCCAACCCCCAACACACACACACGTATGTGCTTTCTGTGTGTTTTGAACTTTCGAAGCACAGACTGCACACATTTGAGGTTTTGGTTTTTATGTTTTCCACCATTAATCATTCTATTTTCGCAGTAAGAACACACTGGAAGCATTACTGGCTGTGCCCCACAAAGCTCTCTTTCAAACGCAGCAGCTCTGTCACATGACCAAATCAACTGACATGTCTTCAGTGCTGATAGAGGCAAACTCTTCCACTGGTGTTCTTTCTCACACAAACGCTGTGGTTTCAGTGGGAGTACTGCAGCATTAATGAGGTGTATTGCTTTATTCCTCAGTATTCATTAAACTCTTCAAATAGGTTTTATTTCCAGTGCTGATGATCCCAATCTATATACACTCAAAACTGTAATTAAGATTAAAGGACATGCTCACTTTTTTAAAAACAATTCAGGCTTTTTCATGGAAGGTTGTAAATAGCAAAACTCAACTTAAATACCAAATGGATTATCTGTAATGCACATTAATGAATTCCCACACAGACATTCCTGCATTACAAGACATAGAATGTTGTATTGTGGGTGTATTGAGATCTCTGAGTCATTTGGCCGTGCTTAACTGATTCACATGCCCTGCATATATATAAATAATACACTGTGTGTACGTGATGCTGTAGATAGGAGCAAGTGGAAACATCTTGAGAAGGCCTTCACCAGTGGATTGTCTCTCTCTCTCTCTCTCTCTCTCTCTCTCTCTATATATATATATATATATATATATATATATATATATCAGTTATGGTTCTTTTTTATTTAATCCAAGGTGTTTATTTATCTTTTTTTTAATAATTTATTTTTGACGAGATAGTTTTTTCTGAGCCTGAAGGCTTTTTATAATATTGTTTTCCTGTTTTAGGCATTAGGATTTTTTTTTTTTTCTTTCCAGAGTGAATCTGAATGTTGAATAATATAAATGAAATAAATAAAATCATCCAACGCTCATGGATCACACGAATCACGTGTGGGAAACTCATTAACTCACAGAAACCTTAACACCACTGCTTGCAATAATATACATTGTCTGTGCACTTTAATACACAGGAATGCATTTGTATATTTCCTGCAGGGAAATACTGCAGTGTTTGTTTGATGCTAATGCAGGCGAGGGCAATGGGACCTGCAGCTGCCGGGCCTGTCTGACAGTCACCGCTGTGCGGGTCGCTTCCACAATGCGATAACCTGGCATCGGTGTTGGGATGCGCTGGGGCTGTAAACAAACCCTGTCTGTCTGTTTGCTTTTCTATCCTACAAACATGTTATCCTCCAAATAACGAAACAGTCCAGAACTGCGCTGGAGGGGCGCTGTGCTACACCTGTGCGCAGCCCGAGCAGCAGCGCTGTGTCTGCACCCCCCCACCGCAGAGGACTAGACTGAACCATCCCCGGCAGGAGAGGTGGGACAGCTGTCACACATGTGCGCCCGCACGACCCACACGCCGCGCAACCCGCACGCACGCAGCGGCCCGGGGCCCAGTCCCCGCAGCGGCCGACACCTGGCCAGGTAAGCACGGCGCAGTGTGCAGCCGCGGCCCGCACGTCGCTCTGCGCTCTGACGTCACCCCCGGCGCGGCGGTGGCCGGTCCCGGGCTGTCTGTCTGCGATGGCGCTGTGCGGCGGGGTGCGGGCACAAGCGGCGGGGTGTGCGGGCAGGAGCACGACATGTGGAGGGGAAGGGACGGCGACACACTAGCAGCTCGGCAGCCCGGAGCCACTGCGGCGCTGCGCGTCCAGAGCATCTGTGCGTGAGACAGCCAGGCAAGTGAGGACTGCGGACGGGTTTGTTTCGCGTTGAGGCTGGTGACTTCAGGGATGTTGTTTGCAGGATTTAACTTCATTATTTGTTGGCTGTGTCTGAGTTGTGGTAGCGCAGTTTCTGTCCAGCGAGCCGAAGAGGAAGTGCTGCGGGTTATTTTGTGGCGTTTGACATGCTCAGTGTACAGGTATGTGAGTGGCATGTAGCTTGAAACACACATGCTTTGCACGCAGCGGCAGGGAGAGGGGGCTCATTATGCGGGGTGTCTGTGTTTCCGCACCGTTATTATTATACTGCGCTGCCTGAAACAGAAACATGCTGGCGAGCGCATTGTGACGGAAGAGCTCGGATGCGATGTTTTAAATGAGGCGTCTTACAATTCATTCACCTTTTATACAATGAGTGACTCTAAATATGAGTACCCTTTAAATAAGTGTGTTTTATAAACGCGGAGCTATACTGCAGTAGAATTTAATAAACACGAATTCAATTACCGCATTTGCGCGCCGTAACTTGCAGTAAATACATGAATAAACTGGTAACTTGCTCTCGCCGCAGCTCAGTTTCATTCACTTTGATCGGGTCTCTGGTGTGGAAATCTGCCAAATGAAAACGGGGGCATTGCTCTGGTATTGCCGGCTGTGAAGTCTCTTTTGCAGCCTGTTTGTCTCCGAAATGATGCGTGTTGCTGCAGTGTTTCCGTTACACACAGCAATGCGAGCGACAGACACATTCACATCGACGCATTCATAGATCTGCAACTGTTGTTTATTTGGGATTATACCGCATTCGCAGTGAGTCTAATTGCATTGAAACTGCAGGACAGCGGGGCCAATTAGTGATCCCAAAACGATGATGATAAGAATGTAAAGATATGGGTAGGTATTGAAATGGGTCAAATCATGCACAACACTAGAAACATGGCTGGTGCATTAACTAGTAATACTGTAACTGTTTCACAGGCTTCCCCTGATCCCTTAGGCTGCCACAGTAACTTGGATAAACCATCTGCAATCATTGAATGGCCGACGTCTCCTCACATTGTGCAATTGGGTTGGCAGTGAGGAAGAGAGATTTTCCTCAAGGGTTTACTACACACCACCGAGTGTGTCTGCTAGTGTTTCTGTGCCCTACTGAGCAATAGTCAAACTATAATTACACTGAGGAGAAAGAGTCTGGGTGGCACTGCATCGTGGGTCAGACAGGCAGTCTGGCGAGTGTCCTCTCTTCCCAGGTCATGATTCATGGATCCCTCTTGTCTGTACCTGAAGGGCTGCAGTGAAGGACTCATGGAGCGGGACAAAGAGAGGTTTTTTTTATTTAACATGGGCTGATGCTTCACTGAAACTTTATTGAGAAAAGCTGCAGACATTAGTTATCCTTGATAGCAGACCGCCGTTAACACATATATGTACAGTAACAGAGTCTGTCTGCAGCCTCTCGCCTCTTATGTTTCTTACTGGTGAAAAATGAGGTCTAAAAGTCTTCAGATAGGCTCTGTAACCTGCACAGTGAGTGTTTGTGCTGCTGTGTCTCTTCGTAGTCAGAAGGATGTGGCATTTCTTATCAGTCATCAAAAGAAAATACGTAGAAATGTTCCGTTTCCCCCCTAAAGTTTTTATTTATCTCTGTAATTCATGCCTTGTTAAATTTGGAAAACAGAAATGAGATCTAACGTTAAAAAAGCAGAAATAAAAATGTACATGTGCCTAACATTTGATTTATTTTCACTGTGTGTCAGGAGATCTCTTAAGCCCTTTACTGTAAACGCAGCCTTGTAATCGTGGTGTAGTATCAATGTTAATCTGCCAGTTAAAGGGGTTTAGAAGGCATGGTTTTGCTTTTCAAAATGGGTTTGTTCTTGGCTGGGGACGTTTTTTTCTCTCTCTCTCGCTAAGAGACGCGATGTAAGTGGCTTTCCTGTGAAGTTTGTCAGCCAAGTCTATCAAGATTGGCAACAGAATCTCTGACATCTTATCATGCGGGAAAAGGCATGACTCCGAAGGGCTGTCGAGGATGTGAAGATTGTGTGAAAAGCAGATCTGAAAGGGCAGTTTTTTTCCTGTATGCTGTCCTGAGCAAGTGGAAGAGCAAAGACAAATAGTGCAGCTATTTTAATTCCTGGTGTCTCTGCAGGTTTGTTAAAAATAAGGTAATAAGAACAGCATGTGGGGTTTGTTTAGAAACAGGAGCATCGAGCTGATAAAACCTGAAATGAATCAGAAAGACGTTGAATAGAGAATTTCAGTTAATCAACACTTTGATCAACCGGAGTCAATGGCCAGGCTTATGATTTATAGTGTCGTCTCATGTTGTGCATATTGTCGTCTAAGTTTCACTTCAGGTTTTGCAGAGTAAGAGAAAGTAAATGCTAGTACAGTTTCTTCCAAAGTGTCTTTCGTGCAGTTTGATTCTCCATGGTTAATTGATCTCAGATTGATACGCAGATGGACAGCGAATTTAACAAATCGTCAGCTTGGTAAAGTCCTGGCAGTGCAGGCTGCATCTGACAAAGATTAAAATATGGCATCTCATGGCATTAGAGCCTTAATCACTTTGAGATGCAGTGAAGATCACACCAGTCCTGGAATCACCTTGTAGCAGTTTAAATTATTCAGCCACGATTATGGCTGAGTCACTGAAATAAATGCCCAGCAGTGTCAGTGAAATGTGTAAGAATGTATGCGTTATCATTATTATAATTATTGATATTGAAGAAAGGCTTATGTCAGAGTTGTTTGGGGTATATTGTCTTCTACAGAAAACAAAAAGACAAGAAATGAAAATTACCAACCAATGTCTCAGAATTTATGACATGTTAGACATCCTTTGAAAGCATTAATGTGCAGCTAAAAGAATACATTTAAATTTACATTTAAATACATAATTTGAACAAAGACCCAATTCCACACAGAATTAGATCATGTAGGCTGTTCATTTTGAACTATATTCCACTATAATACTAAAACCTACTGAAAGATTAATACTGGTCTGACCAGGCTATGAGCGCCGTGTTCTTTCAGCTGAACTTTGATGTCATATACATGTCAATTAGATTTTAATTAAGACACCTTTGACTGCTTTGCTGTAACAGTTGTCGAATTTCCCCTTTCAGCTTTCACGTCTGTTACAACATCCCAGAAGAACCTGGTCTGAAGTTCCAGCTATGCAGAAACGATCGCCTCCTCCAAAATAAGCATGATAAAGACGGAGGCATCGGGGGAAAGATCCAATCTCCGTAGCGCCTCTCCCCACCGCAATGCCTACCGGACTGAGTTCCAGGCCCTGAAGAATGCGTTCGACCTGCCCAGACGAGATGGGGACCCCAAGCCGAAGGAGACCACGGAGAAGCCCCAGCAGCCAAGAGGCCGGCAGTTCGGCTCCAACGTCAACCGGATTAAAAATATGTTCATGCAGATGGGAATGGGGCCCAACGAGACCGCGGCAATTCCGTCCAAGACCAAGGGAAGAGAGGGTTCCTCCCCTCCGAAGATACGCAAGCCCAGGAGCTCTCTGGACCGGGCCGATGTGTCGGTCGTGAAGCTGCAGGCCTCCGTGAGCGAGCGGGTCAGCCGGTTCGACACGAGCCGGGATGGCACCGGCCTGCACTCCAAGTTCTCGGAGACACGGAAGAAGTTTGAGCAGACCATCCGCGAGACCTCGCAGACCACACTCTACTTGGCCGGCAAGGACAAGAGGGGGTCTCATGAGCAGCTGGACGAGTGGAGGGGGACGCGGTCCAACAGGGGCAGCACTGACTCCCTGGACAGCCTGTGCTCCCGGACCGAGGCCTCCTCTCCCACCGTGAGCCAGCTGAGCGCCGTGTTCGAGAACGCGGACCAGCGCAGCACCGGGATGATGAAAACCAGCGGGAGCAGGGAACTGTCCTCCCCCGATGGACATCAGAGACAGACTGACCTCAGCGAGGATGACGTGAGCTCGAGGCAGTCGCCGGTGCGCGGGGTGCTGAGACACGTCGGCCGCAAACAAATGCTCCCGCTCTCCTCGTCTTCAGAGGACCTGCTAAGCCCCAGCCCTGTCTTGGAGATGGCGGACGTGGGAAATGGGATGTCCCCCGTGGCCCAGTATAGGCTGGAGGTGGAAGAACAGAACAAAACTAACCGGAGGAACACCGAAGGCGATCTGGACGGGGTGAACGGGTTCAGAGGGCAGAGGCAGGTGGGAACTGCCACTGACGCGGATCTGGGCAAGACCGTGGCATCCATGCGTGACCCGCGGGCGCCACGTGCTCCTGAGATCCCGTCAGGTCAGACCAACGAACAGTGTTACGGTGTCGCATTTGGCAACTCGACCCGGGCTCCTGGCGACCCGATAGAAGAGCCCAGCAAGGGCGACGGCAGAGAGAAGGTCTCCATCACTCTGGACGGCGGGGATTGCTACCGGGGAGTCGGCGAGAGCTACACTGAGGAGGAAGAGCACGTGCACAGCGACAACAACAGCTTCGAAGAGCCAGATTCGGAGATCAGAGAAATCCCCGGTTTACCGGAGGAAGAGGAGGTCCCCGATAACAGAAAGATCAGATTCAGCACAGCTCCGATCATGGTAAGATGGCTTTCTTATAATAGTGTATGTTTTGATTCAGGAATGGAATCTGCCATCAGCAAAGCTTTCATTGATAATGGCACTCTGACGTACAAAACAAATTAGTTTTTCTTTACGGCATCTTTAGAGGAAAAAATATGACTAGGTTTTCGGTTGTCTGTCTTGGTGTTAGTGAACATTAGTTTGTTAAAATATAAGGGATTGGCTTTAATCCCCTCCGTTGCCAGAACCTCAAACTGTGTCAGAGGCTTTGCATGCGAAATCTCTGTTGAAAGCTTTTTCCAGAAGTACTGTTTTGAGCCTGTCATCACCCGTTAGAGGCGCTCGCTTTGGCAGTAATTCAGGTTGATTTTCACAGATCTGGAGACTATGAGAAAAAGATTTTGGTCTTGTAATGCAGACGTGGAAGGAAGTGTTCAGCATTTCAGGTGTGAAATGTTGCGTCAGTAAGTCATTTAAAAATATCTTTAATCACAACCCCGCTGCATAGTCCTAAACAGTGTGGTGCTCAAAGACAGGGCCCTGGAGAAATCACTGTGTTGTCACTGTTAACTGTTTTGAGTTTGGTTTGGTTTTATTGGGTTGCCAAATGCTTACTGGTTCAGTTAGGATGTTTATTTCCCTCACAGAACAATGCGTCGGTGGTGGAAATCGACACTTAAGCCGCTGTAAACAGTCCCATAATCCTGCATTATGAACACCGAAGCTGCTTGTGAAGATTGTAAGACGCGAGGCATCTCTGATTTTGTGCATCGCATTGTGAGATGAGAGAGCCATCTTTGAAGGGGTGTTTCTAGGTCAAGAAAGTGTAGATTCCCAGCTTCTTCTCCCATAAGGAAGTCTTGAACACGTTCTCCGCTGTGCAGTTGTGCACTTTGTGTTGCAGATCTGTAGCAGTGGAAAGCTGCCGAGCTAAAGAGAGCAGCTTGCTTTGGAGAATAGAATAATTCAACATGTTGTCTGATGGTATTACAACCGTTTGAGGCTCCTGGAGGGATCCCTGATTTATTTTTAATTCTTTGGCCAATGGGTGCCAACACCTTTTTGAAATTGTCCTCCAGGTAGTCATACAATTAGCCACAACCCTGTGTTGTTTCCTACCAATAACCACCTGCCCGTTGCTGTAACTAAATTGTTCACATTGATATCAACATTATTGTCGTTCCTTTTTATTTTTGCTTCGGTATTGATTGAACACAAATATATTATTTTCTATCTGCCACAGCCGGCGGTCGATGGCAACTTTCTATTCCCTCTGCAAATAAACTAATCTCCAAGAAATTCGTAACGTGTTTAAATAATTTACACGCCTGTGAATTGAAAACCCTGTGAGGATTGTTTGGCGTCCCGTGTAGCTGTACGAGTCATGTCGTCTGCCTTGAAGAAAATAATCACTGCCAGCTGTGCCTGTCTTGGGAGGCGATCTTGGGAGATTGCGGAGATAGAGATAAAGCCCTTCTAGTCAGCGTTTCCTTTCAGAAAGCACTGCTGTGTGGTAACGAGACATCCACACTTATTTTTTATTGTCTTTTATTGTTTTAAAAACCTCAGGGGCAGCAGACCTTGAGATGACTTATGGCTTTTGATTATTGTGCCTCAATTAACCATGCAACAACGTTTATACTGCTGGAGATGCATTGCAGTTACCTGAACGCAATTTAGATGTGTCTTTGAAAGTATGAGTATAAGTTTGTGTGTCCGAGGGAGATGGTGTGGTTTGTCTTTTTGATTATGGTCACTAATTGATGCGACAGTTTCAAGTGGGAACCCAGTTAGTCCACTAGACTGGAATTGGAAAGACATACATGAAGATTCTAGTCAAGCTTTTCAAACCCTTGAAAGGGATCAGCAGTTCACAGTCCCTGAACTGACACCATTATTAAACGCTCATCGTTTTAAAGCAGTGCTTGATGAGAAGGGAAATCTAGTAAGTCTTGGAGACCAAACTGTCCTGTTGGGGATTCAACGGCAGACACGGACCCTCTCTGTGGTTCATTTCACTTTCCACGGCGCGTCTCGGAGCTTCCGAAAGCGGGTGAGTCGATTGAAAGCGCAAGCCTTTAAGCCCCAATTAATCCAGCCGTCTGTGTGGAAAGTGCAGCCGTTTGCTCAGTGACTCTTTGTAGTTCAGTGCTGAACTCCCAGCAGGTTGACCACACTGGAGAACAGCCCGGGACGCGGCGAGGTGCCGTGTGTTTAGGATGTCACGAGGCCTGTTGTATCTGGACAGTAGAGACGGCAGAGGAGGGTATTTCACTGCTAGGATGACTGTATTCCTCTCTCCTACCCATCGGTGTAAAAACGTGTTCAGGTTTCCATGCTTTTATTCTGGAGGTGTGTTTTTTTTTTTGATGACCCTGTATGTTTTTCAAATCTACATTATTGTTGAATGAATGCAGTTAATTTTAGGTAAAAATCAATAATTTTTTGACTTCTTTTGCAGCCTTCAATCCTCTGTAGGTTTGGGCTGCTTCCCTTTCACTCTGTCATCCTCTGATCCTGCAGAATCCGTCGTCTGGTCGAACACAGACCTGCACTGCAGCAGAGTCTCGAATGGGCGCACGTGACTGTGGATCAGGCAGAGCTGCACAATGTTTTATGTGCTTTATTATTAATTATCTGTTGAAGACGTGCCAGATCTGTTTCCTTGCATTGTTATCCTTTAAGGGTTAGAAATTATTCATCCGCAATCCTTTTTAAGCATTCATGTTTATTCCTTATTTTCTTTACACGTTTTATGCTGTTTGTTTTGTTCGTTTGGACTTCTTTTGTGGTGGTGCTCTTTTTGTGTAATCTTCTATGTAATTAATTAGAAAAGGGATCTCGTTTAATTAAAAAGGAGTCGGAACGTTTTTGATTTTGGACTGAGCTCCTCGTTTTTAATGCCAAAACCTCATATTCATGTGCTACAAAGAGCGAAGGCAGAGTTGGCGACGACAGCCACACAACGGCACTGATATGCAGATTCATATTTTGTACAGTGGAGGCAGGACAAGAAGAACATTGTTTAGCACATGTGTTCAATTAGTACTCGGTGGCGTACTATAATTTATTCCAAATTAGTTAAACCACAAAGAGGAGTTTTTTTTTTTTTTTGAGTTGCATAAGCAGCTCCAGTTGGTGGAAATAACCCAGTTTCTCGTGCAGCGCCCTGGGCTATTTTTACCTCTAAGGTTCTCTTCATACTGGCCTTGCAACCATTTCTGTGAGGAGCATGGTAATTCTGTCTCACCTTGAAAACAAGACTCAATTCCTAGGGATTGCGCCCCGGACCTATTAACGGTAATACTGTTGTGTTCAATATGTGTGTGAAAAGTACAGCAAACCCTGGTCTCGGTTTGATCACGTCTGTTTAAAACACGAAGCCCTTTATTACAGATCTGTTGGCCACACATGTTCAGTGCATCTGCTGATCGGGAACTGTCTGAATCAACCGCCAGCGAGGAAAACTCAGATTTACGTTCCCATTACTGACATATGACTGGTGTGTAAAGAATGCTATTAAAAAAGAGGAAAATGTAGAAAACAAACCAACAGCCTACTACTGGTTTTCAGTGTGGGACAATGTACTATGAGATAATGTGTGTAACTCCTGAAAATGTCCTTTATAACTGTCTGAGAAATGTTGGGTCAGATCTCTTTCAGCCCGATAGCTGTGGTTCAGATCCTTCTTAAAGCATGTGCTCTGGAGAAACCTTGTCAAAGGCAAAAAAACTATCTGCGTCAAGGGCAGAGAGGGACCCCCTCAGTTTCCCAGGCGTATAGATATTCCCGAGACCTGGCTTGTGTGCCGCAGTAAGACCCTTTAAGTCCTGAGCACAGAACTGGGCTTGTGTGGAAGTAGGGCAGAGCCAGGTTTACTGGAGCTGAAAGCAGGAACAAACGGCACCCTTTAATCAGATTCGCAGCTTAGACATTTCTCTCAGCTGCACAAATGCAGCTCTTTTAAGTAACTCACAGTTTGCTAATGAGTGTGTTTTGTTTCTCCATCTTCAGAAGCCTTCCCATAGCTTTGACTTGACATTTTTCCGTTTAAGTTTTTTTTTAATAATGTATTACAGAGATGAAGACTTGGTTAATTGCAGCAGCATTTAATATTTGTGCCAATAAACACATTTGAAATCTTCCAAGAACTCACTCCCAGTGTCCTTCTGGTGTTTGACAGGAACAGGGGTAATGCACAAAATTGTTTAGGAGAAAAACGCTGCACAACATGTCAAATTGTCATGTTGTGTTTAATCTCCTCTAAGCTGCTCATCTGACATGCAAGATGGAGTTCACAAAGTGTTCTGAGATTTTTTTAAGCCGAGTTTACACAGAAACGTTACATGGAAAAGGAGTGAGCTGGAGGTTTGCACATTTGCTATTTAAAGCTGTGCGAAAGGATTGTTTATATTTGATCAGATTAAGGGAAATCCTCGCTCGGATTTAACTCACTCCGGTTTCGGCCAAGAGCAGAAAGATTAATGTCTAACTTGATAGCGGGAACCTGTTTTAATGTAATAATAATGACACAAAAAGCTCACTGACATAGGAGAGAAAGAACTGCATTGGGACAGTAAAACAACTGTTTATGCTGGCTAGTAACAATTAGGATTACCTAATTGTGTAGAAATGTACATTGTCAATTGGAGAAGCACACATTCATATGGAGAACAGTACAGTGTGGAGGAATGGAAGGAGGTTAAGTATAAATAGGTTATAACCCAGATGAATTCTCAAATATTTTTAATAATTGGGTCACGCTGTGACAAATCGCTCGACAGGGGTTTACACATCATATCCTATTTATATTACACTTCTTTGTTCGTTAAATGTCACACCAGAAACAAATTAAATAATAAAAATAATCATAAATGTTTGTATAGTTATCAATCATTAACTATAGTGAGAACTAGCAAGTGGGCAAGGTTTGTTTTTTATTTTAATCTGGAAAGGAAGATAATATGTATGTTATGTGACATATCAAAACCTTTGATGATCATAGTAAAAGCAGGAAGTCAGTTATCGAAAGACTTTGACAGTGTGTCCCATTTCTTAACGGTTCACCTGACTAATCCCTCGAGTTGAGCACCGGCCGTTTATATCTGGACCGCCGTAATCACTTTAACATCAAGAAGGTTTCAATTAAGACTTTCAGACAATTATAGCTCACAGGCCAGTACCTAATGTGTGTTGTTGTGTATCTATGTATTAAATGTGTAATTAAATTACACCCAACAGTATGATTTCTCACCAGGATCAATACTTTGATAGCAAATTTTAAATACATCTATCTCTGAGGTCCACTCAAATCTCAGTGAAGTGTTTGTGTTAAGGGCATATAAAACACAAAAATGTAACTTGTTTTATATTGTGTAATGCTTCAAAACAGATGCAGTGTGTTAATTAAACCGCTGTATTCAGAAATGGGAAACCCTCTTGTATATGTCTGTGAAAGGAATCATTTGTCCACTACTAGAATCATATTCATTCCTGTAGTGGTTTGCAGTCGTCCTCTGTGTGGGCGGCGCAGTGGGCCGGGCTCGTGGATGCGAATGGTAATAAGTGCTGCAAAAGGATTTTGAAACGCATTCTTAGGCAGATAAGCTGCCTACGGAGACGGCAATCTGTTGCATGAGGAGCACGACTTGATTTCTCAATCCTGTCATTCTTTGACTGAGAAACAGTCTCGGCGCTGCCTCTTGCATCTGACCTTTCTCTGTGCTGTCGGAGCCCGGGCCGAGCAACACAGTCAGGCAGTGGATTAGCTTTTCGGCAACCCTTCGAGACGGGAATTTGTTCTTTTAATGTGACAGATTGGTAACTAACTCCACCTCCCTGTCTCTGTATGTAACAGTGTGTCCATTTGAATAAAGTATTGGGTGTTTCCATTTCCTTTTCATCATTTACATCCAACAATATTACAGTAAATCATGTCCCCAGAGTTTGAAATGCTTCTGAAAAGGGCTGACTGTGTGTTTTTTCACTGGTTGTCTTTCCTGTCCACCCAGAACTTGGCGAAGGTTGTCTGGTTTTCACTCCGACGATCAATCGTATTGATTAGTCCATGTTGTCATGCTCCTCGGTGAAACTGTGTTGTTGGTGATCACTTTTCTAGGTTAATTGGTTTGATGTTGTACTCGGGGGCTAATTGTTAAAGCTGTCATTCTTGGGTATTTTTCCCTCTGTTGAATAACTGAACTAAAATCAAGTCTTGAAGCCTTTCTTTATGCAGATGTTTTGGTAAACTGTTCTTTGGAACATAAGAACATAAAGTGTCCAATCGAGAGGAGGCCATTCGCCCCATCGTGGTCGTTTGATGTCCATCAATAACTAAGTGATCCAAGGATCCTATCCAGTCTGTTTTTAAATGTTCCCAAATTGTCCTTCAACCACATCGCTGGGGAGTTTGTTCAGATTGTGACGCCTCTCTGTGTGAAGAAGTGTCTCCTGTTTTCTGTCTTGAATGCCTTGAAGCCCAATTTCCATTTGTGTCCCCGGGTGCGTGTGTCCCTGCTGATCTGGAAAAGCTCCTCTGGTTTGATGTGGTCGATACCCTTCATGATTCTGAAGACTTGAATCAAGTCCCCACGTAGTCTCCTCTGTTCCAGGGTGAAAAGGTTCAGGTCCCTCAGTCTCTAACTAGTACATTGTACAGTCTGAACATTACTGCCCTTGTTCAGTGGTGACCATGTGTAATGAGATCGTGTACACAAGCTAATTAACCCTACATTCTCTGGTTCTGCAAATCCAAAGAGGCATTTCACAGGAAGAGCAGTAACCAGCCGGGACCAGGAGTCACGGAGTGTTTCTGAATTGATCAGCCCCCTGCGGTCCCCGTAGCTGAAGGGTATTAATGCCGGCCTTTTCCACAACCCTGTCTGCACTCACCCATTCCTCTGGTGCAAAGTAAAATTGAAATGGTTAATCGGGTCCTAAGAGAAATAAACATTAACTCGCAGATTGTCAGCTCAGTACAGTGTGTTCAACCACTGTGCGGTGTGTGAAAGTTCACACTGCCTCCAGGAACTGCCATAAAATGCTAATATCTGTGTCTATGCAGTTTTGAAAATGTTATCAATTGTATAACATTCCTGAACACATAGACCTATTACGCAGGATTGAATATCCATGGCTTTGATCATGAAACACTGATCAGCTCACCAACGCTTTTATTTATTCAGGGAATTTATGTATTATGATGTCTTTTTGAGGGGATTTCCCACGCTTTAAATCCAGCGCCTCAATCTGGGACCCGCTGATTCTCCCGGGCCGGTTATGTCCTTTCAGTGTTCTGGATTTGCACTTGAAAGACGGGCCTGATAGTTTTGATGCTCGAGTAATTACTGCTGTTGCACTAGATATGGAAATCTGTATAATAGCCCCTTTCCATGAACACTTTTCTCACTCTCCCTGTCGTTGGTCCTGTCTGCAATGAAGCGCTCGCTCTGAGGGACACGTTCTGTAACAAATGGTTTATCCACAAGTGGACCTCACGTATTCGGCAACTCCCTTCGTGGTGTAGTAAGAGAAACGAGAGCACACCCAAACGAAGATCAGACACGCAGCTGGGACTGCCTAATTTGAAGTGTGGCGTAGGAAGCTGCTGCTGTCCATTTTAAGGAACTGCTCCTCAAAATTATTTCTGCAAAATTATGAGTTATTGAGAGAATACGGCCCTCACAGTCTTTAGTACAAGTCATTAGTACAAACAAAAGTAATACATTTATATGAAATAACAGGAAAGAAATTGGAACAGGAAGAGGAAAAGTTAAGCTTGCTAGACTGTAAAGGTGGTCTGCAGCGAACTGTGCAGGATTTACTCTGCGTATATCTGTCAGAGGAAGGAAAAGGAAAATTGTATGAATGGCACAAGCTGAACATGGCATCGTTCCTGAAATGCCCGTCAGTGGCTTTCCGGTCATGACTCATTGGATTCAGATGGAAAACACCTGATTTTCTAAATCAGTAACGACTAGCTTGCAGTTTCTGCCTCGCACCGGTGAGAGCTGGCCAGGTGTCTCATGTTTAGACCTGCGGGAACGGCTTTCAAAGGGTCTTTTGGGTTGCTAAATGAAACAAAGCCCTCAGAAACATCTGTAGAGAAACCTTGGTCTCATATCTTCACACACACAAAAGGCATTGTGTGTGCAGATTCTGTTTTGCTCGGCAGCTTTGCTTTGGGTTACGTCTATTAACACAACCCCATTGCCATGAATTAATTGTGGTGCGGTCTCTTGCTATACATATCTCACATCAGCAAAACTAATCTCTTGACACTTTTGTAGGTTGTGTGTTGTTTTTCCTTTGTGTTTACGATATGGTGAAGTTTCCCCAGGTTGCCTCGGAGTGCCACTCAATAGTAATGGACACCACTGGATCCGTCCAAGGCTTCCCTCTGCTCTGTAGTGCAGTGATCGTGCCAATAGGGACAAGGCGCAGGTTAGCGTGCTTCTCAGCGCGGCACACAAACACTCGCACCTCGTTTTTGTTTACGCCCATTGTAGCGGGGGCATCTTGGCCCCTTTAGCGCGGTGCAGTGTATTATTTATAGGCCGCCGTGGGGTTTCGAAGCAGAAACCTGATGCCTGATGGTTACGGCAGACCGATTGTGACATGGGCGTGTGCGAAACAACAAAACCACAAACGCCTGGGGAGGCAAGATAGCGCCGGGTGTTTCGTAAGGTGCATCTCGACATCTGAACTGTAGCCGAGTCATGCAGTGCGCTCCAGTGCTCCAGGGTTGTAGGGGTGTGTGTGTGTGTGTGTGTGTGTGGTCTACT